>NW_007729863.1:203874-205204 GCF_000696425.1 Galeopterus variegatus
TGCCATTTAGGATAGCATGAAGTATATTTTGGTGAGACATTTTATGTCTATTTCCTGCCCCCCAAACCTAGCAAGTTTGCCAATGTAACAGAAAAAGAATATCTGATACAGATTTTAGAACTTGGTGTTTGAAAGCCTTTCTTAATTGGGTTCAATAACTTTTAATAGAAGCCACATAAGTGGACAGAAAACTGTAGTAAGTGACTTGAGCATGACAGAAAGTAATGTTATTTTAAATAATTAATAGCTGCTAAAAGGTCCCATGTATTATGGAGGGGGGTGGGATAAGACCAGATTTAATCAGAGGATTCAGGAAGGAGGGTTGATGAGAGAGATTAATCAGACTAGAGCATGGTCATGTAAGGCACAGGATCAGATGATTCACTCAGAAAAATGAGCAAGAGCAGAGGAAGCAGAGAATGTGTGTGTGTGTGGGGGGGGTGACATGGTGGAGGAAGACACATATGTGGCAGTTGTCAAATGTCAAACCTCATTAGAGAAGCTGTCCAAAACATCTCTAATGAGCTGGAAACAATGTGCAACTCACTTGGTGAGAGGCTTTTTTGCACAAATTCAAACTCTGGCCAGGTTGCTCAATGGGTCTTTAGAGAAATTACAAACACAGGAGTGAATCCTAGCCAAGGGGAGCTGTGTTAACAGACTTTCCCCAGCCACACAGTTCAGCAGTTGAGACAAAGATGAAGAGCTTCATCTCCTCTAGGTAATGCTGAATTGGCTTTCATCTATATGTTGCCACCAATAATTGTTAGTGAAGAAATTAGGATTAAAGAAACCACACTAACAACAACAACCACCAACAGCACAGTTTTCCTAAAGTGTCAAGATAGAGCAAGGCTGGAGGCCAGATATCAGTAAGCAGGGATGAATGTGATGGAAATCTGTGTTCCTCTGCCAGAGGAGTTAACTACACTGAGGCACCTAAGCCATCTGTATATGCAGAATGACCTTGGGAGAAGTGGAACATGTTATTTGTTTCCATGGAAGAAGAGATTTTTAATTTTTTTTTAAAAAATCAGGTGGCATGGTCTAGCGCAGTGGTGTCCTCACTTTTCCTGCCAAGACCTCCTGGGCATCTGATGAAATGTTGTAAACTTCTTTCAAGTTTTTGATCTAAGTTTGCTCTCCGTGAATGCTTTAAAATTAATGGATTAAAAAAGTCATCAGACTTAACTCGTTTTTTTTTCTTTTTCTTCCTCCAATTATAAATAGAAGGAATGATCTGCAATCATCTTTTTGATTATGTCATTGTCTTTAAATAACTTTAAAAGAACTCCTAGTTTTAGTTTGCATCAAAAGAAAATGTTCTGAC
>NW_007729863.1:205982-207059 GCF_000696425.1 Galeopterus variegatus
TCTTTAAATAACTTTAAAAGAACTCCTAGTTTTAGTTTGCATCAAAAGAAAATGTTCTGACTCTCTTCCTTTGTCCATCCTGTACCTTGCTGTTCCTATTTTCTGCTGCACATGGCTCTCTCCTCCTTTCTGCAGCCAGACAAAATCTATTTACCATCCTGCTTCCCTTATTATTTTCAAACTTTAAGATTTGCTATTGTTCTCACTTAAAACATCTCCCACACTACTTTCCATTAAAGCAGATCACTTATTTCCATCCAACCTTTGCTTAATTTTTAGGACTGTATTGCAACTGTCCCTCTGTTATATATGTGTACCTGTTTCTGATACTTTTGTTAATCCATATGCATTTAGGTTGCTCTCTTCACCACCAAAACTTCCTTAGGAACAGGAGCCTCAAACTCTTCTTTCTTGTCATTAGCATAGTACAAGCCTTAACCATTGTCAGTTGACTATTAGTTTTATTTACATGCTAGTGAATATCATGCTTCTTTGATCTTCACTCAAGTTTGGGCAGAGTATACCACTTTGTTAAATTAATCTTTTCTATTTTCTATTTTTTTAGGTTTTTATGTCAGTCTTAACATGTTTCCCTTGAAATAACAAGAGGGATGGTTTCTTCCAGCACACAGTGGATGAATTCAGGTGTGCCAGGTCATGCTGTGGAAAGCCCAGAGAGCGTAAGCAAAGTGGTAAACCTGCAACTCCCTTGTCTTCCACCCTCCCAACAGATACTTGACTCTGTATTTATGTACATAAGGTTCTTATTTATTCACATACTTATCAGTGACCGGTGTCTCTGTTATTTTGTTTATAGCATAACCTTTCAAATGTATTACTTTCTATTGAATAATTTATATTCTCTAATTCCTGGTATGGTGCTATGTACCCAGTCTTTCTTGATTACTTCTTTATGATAATTAAACCACCAAACAAACTTTCTTTAACAAATAGTTCCAAGGGGAAAAAAAATTGTAAATGATAGCATTTTTCACATAGGCCTCAGACTTGAGCCACAGTCATAATCTTGTCATGTGTTATGAGTTCCAGATCTACTTGCCAAAAAAGCCCTGAGAG
>NW_007729863.1:207691-209581 GCF_000696425.1 Galeopterus variegatus
TACAGTATCATTTCTTTTCTGGAATGCCTCATATTGAGCCCAAACACCTTTTTGTGGAAGCCTTTTCTCAAAGAGTAATCGCTTTGTGATCACCCTGTATCTCTCATATGAGCCTGACTCTGAAAACCAGCAATAACATAGAGTTGAGGAAATATTGACTAAGACTCTAGTCAAGGAGGCCAAAAATCTTCCACTGTGCTGAAAATGTCAAATTTAGCCCTTCAACATTTCTCCAAACAACTTTTTCCAGTCTCTATAACAAAAATAAGCAATATTTGAGAGAGAGAGAGAGAGAGAGAGACAGAGTTAAATTTGGCATGATGAAAATACTACTCTGGCTAGAAAGAAAATAGTGCTGACGAGACCCCTGCAGCATGTGAATTAGAGGCACCTGTAAAATAGCTTTGTGAGGCATGTGTAGGTGGGAGAAGATCTGGGGAAAATAATAAAAAAAGACGACAGATCGATATAGGCTTATTATTTAAATTTCTCATTTAGACATTATATAAGTCCACCTCCCTCAGAATCAGGGGGAGCTTGTTAAAAATACTCCACAGGCCTGCTGGGTCAACCTCCTCTGGTGGTTGTATTCAGGGAATCCACCTCCTTACCAAGATCTCCCAAGTGATTCTTGAGTTCAGTAACGTTTGAGGGCCACTGATGTATACTAAAATAGTAAATCAAAAAATATTCACTGAGTGCTGTGCCATGTACTAGCTGCTGAAATATGAGAGTAAATAAAACAGACTCACTACAAGAATCTCCAAAGGGAAACTAGGGCACCAAAGTAAGTGAACACTGTTATGTATTTCTGCGGAGTTTAAGCAAGCTGTAAATCTTGAGGACTGAATGCTCAAGTAGGTTACTTTCAGTTTCTTTAAATGGAAATGCATTTTCTTATCAATTAAATTAATCTGGAAATTTTAATTTGTTTAGAACATTCTTAAGCTGTTTTCCTAGCTGTCGCAGTCAGAAAGTTTTGCAAAGTTATTAGCCTAAGCCAACCTGAGAGGTTTGGCAGAACTGGTAGGCAAAGTTTTGTCTTTGGGGCCCAGCTTCTCCTTCTTTAGCCTCTAGCATCTCCCTGATGTTTCTCCAAGGTGCTCCTCTGCTCTCCTGTACAAACTGCTCTAATGGCATGGATGTAAAGGTGAGTGCTAAACTGAAAGTCAGGAGAAATGGGTTTGCACTGTAACTGATACTGAATAAGTTGTGTGGCTTTGAGCAATTCTTTGAACTCTCTTTCAGTTTTCTTATTTGANACTGAATAAGTTGTGTGGCTTTGAGCAATTCTTTGAACTCTCTTTCAGTTTTCTTATTTGAAAAAATAAAGGATAAGATTATAGGATCTCTGCTAAGCTTCCCTACTCTTTCTATGATTTGTCAAGTTCTCTGTGTGTTGCATTTTACAACAGGAACTAAAGTCTTCATATGATATGAAAGTCCACATGAGGAGGAGCCTTAGATGAGTTGCTCCTGAATATCAAAGCAGGGATCTGAGTGGCACCTCTCAGATCTAGGGAGGTGTCAGAGCACTGGGGTTGAGTCAGCCCAGCTTTGTCTCTGACTTGGTATGTGAGATGTGAATACATACTCCAGCTCTTCTGTGATTCACTTTTGGGGTGGAGAGAGTGGTGATAACTGTTCTCAGAGTGTCATTGTTGGCATTACCAAGTGTGATGGGCAGATGATGGGCACTGCATAAATGTTTCTTTATTCAGTAGGAAGGAACTGTTACCTACCCAGAGTTCGACTATTTATTTGACAAGGACATACATGGCTTGTGATATTCCAGGAACTAATCTGAAAGCTTCACCATAATAGTAACTCCATTCATCCTGATAACAAGCCCATGAGGAACTATTATCATGCCCATTATACAGATGAGGA
>NW_007729863.1:210032-212186 GCF_000696425.1 Galeopterus variegatus
GTTTCTTTATTCAGTAGGAAGGAACTGTTACCTACCCAGAGTTCGACTATTTATTTGACAAGGACATACATGGCTTGTGATATTCCAGGAACTAATCTGAAAGCTTCACCATAATAGTAACTCCATTCATCCTGATAACAAGCCCATGAGGAACTATTATCATGCCCATTATACAGATGAGGATCCAAAGCACACAACATGTCCATGGTCACCGACATAGGAAGCCAGGAGCCCGCCTCCACTGTTCTAGCCATCTGTCCTAAAGTTCAGAGGACAAAAAATGCAGGGGAATGTGGACATGCTGACTCAATTCTTTGTCAAGAATTGTGCATAAATTTGGTGTAGCAGAAAGAGATCATAGTAACTCAGAAAATATCTAAAATAGTTAAGTGTTTACCTATAGAGTCCAACCAATGAACGCTGCTTTTGAAGAGACATCAGTCTGGCACGAGAAATACTTGCAAAGCATTTTAAATCTTTATGGCTGGCCCTTACAGAAAACCAAAGGATGAGGACATTCGGGATCTTGGAATAGAAATTGCAACACTTCTTAAACATCCTCTTCTCACACATCTTACTATGGCACTTCTCACGGGAATGGTAATTCATGCAGAGGGTCTTCCCTGTTCTACGTCCAGCTCCTAGAACGCTTCTCCAGCTCAGCAGACACCCATCCCACCTACAGCCTCAGGATGCTAGCTGTATCCTCTTTCTCTCTGTTATTTAGATCATTATTTATTTACCATTTTTTCATTTTATTTAAGTTTCTTTTACAAGGTCTAGAGAGTACAAATGTATTGTATGGCCTGGGTAAATCTCATTACAGAAATAATTGCTAAGGCTTTACCTGGTTTGCTTACCTGGTTTTCCTTACTCTGGGACCCCAAATCTTGATTGTAATAGACAGTCAGGTTTTACTTAAATCAAAGATTTTATAAAACAAAATGATAAGAATAACTATGAATTCAGAACTACGGAATCTACAACTTAATACATGATAAAATCCAGCATAATTATTTACAATAAACTGAATGATAGGTATTTCTAATATTAATTTTCAGTTTTGCCTTGTGAGTAAATAGTCAATTTAGCTAATTAGAACTAAGAAAAGAGTTCTGTTAAGGGCTGGAAACCATTGTTAAGTTCTTCTACTGCTCAAATTCTGCAAAACTTCTTAGGAAACATACGATTCTATCTTGGGATGTCACTTCCTTATTTTAAGTTCCTTTTGCTATAAGCAGACAATTCTCTGCCTCTGCTCATGTAATTGCTTAGAGCATACTTTAAGTAAAAACTTTCCATCAGTCCTGTTTCTGAAGGGGCTTACTTTCAGCAACATGCTCTGCCGAATGCCTGCTATTAATTAATTATTGCCCTGGGGATAATTTCCTCTGTTTGAAACATGGCCCCGAAGCTGTCTCCAGCTGAGCTCTGTCTTTTTGCTCAGCTGACTTTCTTTCACTCATTGAACTTTGACACAGCACCTACTCATGTTAAACACTTATGTGCTCCGAGATTACCAATACAAATAAAATACAATCTCTGTGTCTTGGAAGCTCACTCTTCAGAATGGGACAGGTATGTACACACATACGATATTATTTGATAAATTCTATGTTAAAGATATGCTCAATTACCACAGCAACCTAAAAAAAAGATACTAACTACATAGTAGCATGGTGGGGGCAGAGAAGGCTTCAGAGAAAAGAAACATTCAGACCATAGCCTGCTCTTTCTTTCTTTCTTTCTTTCCTCTAAGTTGAGTTTTGAAAGGAGAGTTGAAGTTAGGTAATGAATGATGGAGAGGCTGGAATACATTCAGGAAACCAAAAGTTGTTTAGTATGGCTGGGTATTAAGTGTTCAGGGCAGGTGGTGACGCTAGGATGGCAGAGGCCATCTGGGGCTAGGTCATGAAGGGTCTTGGACTCCAGGATAAGATCTTTGGCTTTGTCCTGAAGGTATTTTACCTTGAATGGATTCCAGTCGTATTTCAGAATCTAAAGAGACACTGCACCGTCTACCAAGAAAAATACGCATCTACTCGGAAAAACCCAAATTCACATAGATTTCAGAAAACTTTCAAGTCAAAAACCACAGATTAACATCTGGTACTTTATTTTATTTTATTTTGTTTTTAACATCTGGTACTTTAT
>NW_007729863.1:213040-226009 GCF_000696425.1 Galeopterus variegatus
TTGGGAGGTTGTGCTTGTATTTTCATTTGTTTCAAGGACTTTTTTGATTTCTTGCTTTATTTCTTCTTTGACCCATTGGTCATTAATGGGCATGTTGTTTAATATCCATGTATTTGTATAGTTTCCAGAGTTTTGTTTGTTGTTGATTTCTAGTTTTATTCCATTGTGGTCTGAAAAAAAATATGTGATATGATTTCAAGCTTTTTAAATTTGTTGAGATTTGATGTTGGCCTAATATGTGGTCTGTCTTGGAGAATAATGCACGTGCTGATGAGAAGAATGTATATTCTGCAGTTGTTGGATGAAATGTTCTGTAAATATCTGTAAAGTCCATTTCATCTAAAGTGCCACTTAAATCCAATATATCTTTGGTAATATTTTGTCCAGATCATCTGTCCAGTGCTGTGAGAGGCATGTTAAAATCCCCAACTATTATCGTATTAGGCTCTATCTCTCCTTCTAGATCCAATAACATTGTTATATATATCTGGGGTGCTCCAATGCTGGGTGAATATATATTTATGTTGGTTGTATCTTCTTGCTGTGTTGATCTTTTTATCACTATATAATGTCATTGTCTCTTTTCATAGTTCTTGGTTTAAAGTCTATTTTATTTGATATAAATATAGCAAGTCCTGCTCATTTTTGGTTTCCATTTACATGGAATATCTTTTTCCATCCCTTCGCTATTAGTTTATGTGTGTCTTTACTGGTGAAGTGAATTTCTTGCAAGCAGCATATAGTTGGGTCTAGTTTTTAAATCCATTCAGCTCTTCTATATCTTTTAAGTGGTCGTATAACTTCGTATAATGTATGCTATACGAAGTTATTACGTACTTTAAATGAAGATGAAGCATTGACTCACATGAGGGAATAGCATGTCTAAATCTGTCAGCAATGGAAGGAGTTTGCTGGTGCTAAAGAGAGGGGTGTGCACAGTGAGCAAATCCGGAGTCGTGCAGTAAGGCACCTGTCATTGAAAGTGAGATGGGAGTAATGGTCGCTTCACATTAGAGTTGTATTACGAATGTAGAATTGCTAGAAAGAATTAATTAAAGATGGTGAAGAGGTGAAGTGGCCCAGAAAAGAGGAAGTATGAAATTAACTGACTTCTATACTTCTCAGGAAGTCAGCTCAGTATAGCCCAGGCTGAGATGTCAGACGGTTCAGAAGCCTAGTGTTCCCCTAGTCAGTGTTTGGTCCTTTTGTGTTTTGTTAAGCTTCCTTAAATGCCCTTGCTGCATTTAAGGAATTCCTTCCTTCCTGTCTTCCTTCCTGTTGTAATCTGCTCAGGCTGCTATAACAAAATATCTTAGACTGGGCAATTTATAAACAACAGAAATTTATTGCTCAGAGTTCTGGAGGTTGAGAAGGTCAGGGTCAAGGAATCAGCTGATTTGGCGTCTGGTGAGGGCCTGTTCCTCATGAATGGTACCTTCTGTGGAGGCACACAGTCTTTCTTCAACCTCTTTTATAAGGACCCATCTCTTAATATTGCCACATTTGGTCTTAGGTTCAAACATAGGAATTTGGGGGGACACCAACATTCAGACCATAGCCTATTCTCTCTCTCTCTCTCTTTCTTTCTTCTTCATTCCATCCTTCCTTCTTCCTTCTCTTACTTTCTAGCTTCCTTAAATGCCCTTGCTGCATTTAAGGAATTCCTTCCTTCCTGCCTTCCTTCCTGTTGTAATCTGCTCAGGCTGCTATAACAAAATATCTTAGACTGGGCAATTTACAAACAACAGAAATTTATTGCTCAGAGTTCTGGAGGTTGAGAAGGTCAGGGTCAAGGAATCAATCAGCTGATTTGGCGTCTGGTGAGGGCCTGTTCCTCATGAATGGTACCTTCTGTGGAGGCACACAGTCTCTCTTCAACCTCTTTTATAAGGACCCATCTCTTAATATTGCCACATTTGGTCTTAGGTTCAAACATAGGAATTTGGGGGGACACCAACATTCAGACCATAGCCTATTCTCTCTCTCTCTCTCTTTCTTTCTTCTTCATTCCATCCTTCCTTCTTCCTTCTCTTACTTTCTTTCCTTCCTTCCTTCTTTATTTTTCTTTACCTTAATAGGAAGAGTAACCTACAGACTAGTTAAGCTAAAAACATATGCCTATCATTGCATAAAATTATGAGTGAACAACTTTAATTAGCTGAAACAGTTATAATAACCACTTTATACCTGGCATTACTAATTCTAAATATTTGGAGACATTCTAATATTGTGTATTACATTTATTTAATTTATTATTGCCTTGTCATATGCTTTTCCCCCTACTTGGTCCACATTTCATAGGTTTCTAACTTCAAGGCAAATTCAAGGAACTAAGGATGTTTGTCCATTTTCCACAGAATATTCCTATGGAAACTTTTAGTCAGAACTTCCTTTCTTAATTCTATGGTATGGTTGCATCTATTGCTGTCTTTGAAGTATCCATCCAATTCAACCATGGATTCAGTGGTACCCCTATAACTACTTTTAGGTATAGACCCATTAGATACACTGAATGATATAGGTTGTTAAACAAAAGCGTTTCTTTAGAGCTTTCATTTATAATACGACACCTTTCTAAAATAGTAGATATTTGATCTAGTCTAAAAGGCTTGGTACAAAGGAGATGTGAAAATGCATGTTCAGCCTTTTATCTAGAAATCTATAATTTCCTGAGTCACTACACAGAATTCTGCTCAGGGCTAGCACAGCTGTGAAAAAGATGATGTTAAACTCACTCAAATCTCACCTGTATATCTGACAAAATAATTAATAGCATATTTGTTTCTAAACTATGTTCTCCTATGTTCTTTACAAAACAATAGAATTTTCCATGTTCAACAAAATAGCCACCCAACTTGCATACACAAAGGTAGGGAGCTTTTAGAAAGTATGCGTGGAGAATTACTTATATGAAAATGTGGGTAGAGAATTATGACATATCAAGCCCAAGGCAGACAATGGTACATAGGAATGTTCTTGGCAGGACAACCAATCCGGCTTATTATCTGAATAGGATGACTACAACCATCTCACATTCTCAGACTATTCCTTAGACTATTCCTGAATGGAAAATTATTTTAACGGGAATCCTTTCTAAAAAGTATTAAAGGCTTATTATCTGAATAGGATGACTACAACCATCTCACATTCTAAAACTCTTCCTTAGACTATTCCTGAATGGAAAATTATTTTAACGGGAATCCTTTCTAAAAAGTATTAAATTATCTGTATTTTCCTTTATTTAAAAAGTAACACATATTGGCTCAGAAGAAATTGAAAATAAAGCAATTGTAAAGTAGAAAACTAAATTCACAATTTATTATTCAGAGAGAAAAATGTGAACACATCTTTAAGCACAAACACACACACCATATACAATACTATATACAAAGATGCATGTACCAATCATAATATAATAAATGTACATATATACCTTTAATTGAAAACTTACCTTACTTACACAAGGAAGGAAATAAGGAATGAGTAGGAAGAAACTGATTTCTTGGTACACCCAGATTACCACTGTCAAATCTGGTTAGTTGGCAGAAATAATTTTTTTACTTTATTTATTTATTTATTTTTAAGGAATAATCATTACTATTCTCTGCTGAAGAGAGACCACTGAAAAAAAAATTTCCAGCAACAAAATTTAGTCCAAGGAGGAATATTATGAAACGGACTCACAGAATGCTATGAGATACATATAACGATGGACATAGTAGCTCTTGGTTTTCTAAGGCAACAAGATTAACCATTTCTTTGTTATTTTACAAAGAAGATCATTTCAAGAGGATGTGTAGTTTCTCAAAATAATGATGAAGAGCTAAATTATATAATAAATGAGTGCATGTAATATGAGAAATAATAACTACATTTAAAGAAGTTATCGCCAATTTATAGCTCGGTGTCCAAATCTGAGTTTCTTATTAACTTCCTTTGATTGGAAAAATCAGTGGGCTACCATTCATCTTTCATTGACTAACATAAGTTGGTGTTAGTAAGATGTTTTCTGATTCTAAACTCTGAGAGTTTTTTTATTGACAGTCTTTTTAAATTTATTTTTATTTTTTTTCAAAAAAACTGTTTGTAGAACCAGCCTTTACTGAATGTATGATAGATGAGATATTGTACTAGATCTTTACATTGATATCCTAATTTTATCCTCCGAACCACTAAATGGAATTGATACTATTCCATTTAAAGTTGGGGAAACTGAAAGTTGGAGACTTCATGTACTTGCTCATGTCACCTCTGTAGAAAGGAGGCAAAGACGGTGTGGAATCTATAGCAGTTTCAGTTCTAAATTTATGTACTACCTCTGCTTTTCATTAATGGTTTCTGTATTGAACTTCAATAAAAATGTAAAATTAGAAATAACATCTATCTGAAGTTGTTAGTTATTTCCATGAGGAGCTAGAGTCCAGGTTAAAAAAAATTGTAGGTAAGGAATCAATGAAAACAGGCAGACACGGGTCTTCAAATTTTAGCCTGCATTAGAATCACCTGGAGGGTCTGTTAAAGCACAGATTTCTAGACACCACCACAGAACTTCTGTTTTGATAAGTATGAGATGGTGCCCAAGAATCTGTATGTCTAACAAGTTGTTCTGACCTATGCTTCTGGGTCAGTTGTTGAAAAACCTGGAGGCACATTGGAATCACCCAGAGGGAATTTAAAAATTCCTGGGCCTCATCTGTTTTTAATTAGCCTTGGATGGGTCTAGGGACCTATGTGTAGTGAGGGCTGTGTACCATTATTTTACATGCTCCCTATTTAATATCAGTTGCTCTGGTTGCACTTAAGACAAAAGACTGAAAAAAGGCAAGATTAAGGTCCTTGACCAGTTCCTAAAAAAGAAGGTATTATGCTGTTGATTCAAAGCAGATGCCAGGCAAGTAGGCATCAAAGTCTTCAACCGTAAGCTTAATGTTCTTTCTATTATACCTTGAAAGGCCTGAGAGTCCATAAGATTAGCTCAAAATTGCTCTCCCAACATGAAAATGAAGTAATTCTCTTTTTAAAAGTTTTTATTCAGGGCCGGCCCGGTGGCCCACTGGAGAGTGTGCCACTTGGGAGCGCGGTGGCGCTCCCGCCGAGGGTTCGGATCCCATGTGGAGACCGGTTCCCGCTCACTGGCTGAGCGCGGTGTGGGCGCAACACCGAGGGTTGCGATCCCGTTACCGGTCAGTAAAAAAGACAAAAAGGAAAAAAAAGAAAAGTTTTTATTCAAACATATTGATTATACATATTTATGAGGTACAGAGTTATACTTCAATACATGTATACAATGTATGTTGATCTGTTCAAGGCAATTAGCCTATTCATCATTGCAAAACTTAATAATTTCTTTGTGATGTGCACTTTTGATTTCCTCTCTTCTAGTTGGTTACATGCAGTAAAACGTTACTGACTATAGATTTCTGGGTCCACTGTACACTAATAAGGCTTATTTTCTCCTATGTCGCTATACTTTGTATACATTAATCAGCCTTTCACTATCCCCTCCTTGCTCCTCCCCTTTCCTGCCTCTGGTAACCATAGTTCCCTCTCCTTTTAACAGCTCAACCTATTATTATTTAGTTGTATTGTATTGTTTGTTTACTTGTTTTGTTTTGTTCTCTTTTTTTTAGCTCCCACATATGAGAGAGAACATGCGGTATTTCTCTTCCTGTGCCTGGCTTATTTCACTCAACATAATTTTCTACGAGCTCATTTATGTTGCTATAAAGGACAGAATTTAATTCTTTTTTATGGCTGAGTAGTATTCCACTGTGTATATGTACATGTTCTCTATCCAATCATCTGTCAATGACATTTAGGTTGATTCCATATGTTGGCTGTTGTGAACAGAGCTTCAATAAACATGGGGGTGCAGGTATCCCTTCAGCATGATGATTTCCATTCCTTTGGGTATATACCTAGTAGTGGGGTTGCTGGGTCATATAGTAGTTCTATCTGAAGTTGTTTGAGAATACTCCATACTGTTTTCCATAATGGCTGTATGTATTAGTCCATTTTTGTGTTGCTATAACAGAATACCTGAAACTGGGTAATTTATAAGGAATAGAGGTTTATTTGGCTTACAATTCTGCAACAGCTGCATCTAGCATTGAGAATTTTTTCATTTAAGTTCAACAAGGATATTGGCCTGTTGTTTCTTTTTTTGTTGTTTCTTTGTCTGGTTTTGGTATCAGGCTGATGCTGGCCTCATAGACTGAGTTTGAGAGAATACCCTCTGATTCAATTTTTTCGGACAGTTTGAGAAGAATTGGTATTAAATCTTCTTTAAAAGTTCAGTAGAATTCAGCAGTGAAGCCATCCAGTCCTGGGCTTTTGTCTGTTGGGAGACTGTTGATTACTGATTCAATCTCATTACACATTATGGATCTGTTCAGGTTTTCTATTTCTTCTTGGTACAGTCTTGGTAGGAAGTATATGTCCAGAAATTGTCCATTTCCTCTAGATTTTCAAATTTGTTGGCTTACATTAAATTGTTCAAAATAGTCTCTAATGATTCTTTGTATTTCTGTAGAATCAGAATGTTGTAATGTCTCCTTTCTCATTTCTGATTTTTGATATTTAGGTCTTTCCTTGGTTACTCTAACTATTGGTTTGTCAATTATGTTCATCTTCTCAAAAAACCAACTTTTTGTTTCATCAATATTTTGTATCATTTTCTGAGTGTCTATTTCATTTAGTTCTGCTCTGATCTTAAGTATTCCTTTCCATCTACTAATTTGGGGATGGATTGTTCTTGTTTTCCTAGTTCTTTCACATGTAGTGTTAGGTTATTTATTTGAAATCTTTCTATTCTTTGATGTAAGTGTTTATTGCTTAATACTGCTTTTGCAGTATCCCACAGGTTTTGGTATAATGTGTTTTTATTTTCATTAGTTTCAAGAAATTTTGATTTTCTATTTAATTTCTTCTTGGACCCATAGGTCATTCAGGAACTCGTTATTCATTTCTAGTTTCAATCTGTTGTGGTCTGTAAAGAGACTTGAAGTGATTCCAAATTTTTTTAATTTGTTGACACTTGGTTTGTGATCTAATATGTGGTCTATCCTGGAGAATGTTCTGTGTGCTGATGACAAGAATGTATATTCTGCAGTCATTTGAGGAAATGCTCTGTAGATATCTGCCAGGTCTAGTTGATCTAAAGTGTAGTTTAAATCCTGTTTGTCTGTTGATTTGTTGCCTAGATGATCTGTCCAGCTAACAGAGGGGTGCTCAGGTCCCCTATTATTATTGTATTGGAGTCTGTTAGGTTCCTGGAGCTGAGAGTTTGACCTTTGGAAAATCCCCACCCTTCAGTTTTGTTTCTCTAAGTTTCTGTTTTCCTAAGTTTCTGTTTCACATGAGTAGGCTGTACCTGGAATGGAACATTGTAACCATTTCTGTGGTTAGGCCAGATGCTAATCTTAACCCTATAAAAGAAGATACCCAACTGCCTCTCAGGACTGATGCCGTTTTTTGGCTCAACCCAGCAGGTCTGCTTGCTGCTTGCTAATAAAATCTTTTTCCATCCTTTGCCTGGCTATTATCTCCTTCCTTGGTGACCTTACAGGGTCTATCTCTTTCTTTAGGCCTAACTAATTTGGGGGTTGGATTGTTATTATTGTTATTGTTTTTCTAGTTCTCTGAGATATAACATATGGCTGTTTATCTGAGATCTTTCAACTCTTTAGATGTAGCACTGTTTTTGATGTAGCATTTTTTGTAGCACCTCAGTACTGCTTTTGTAGTATCCCATAGGTCTTGGGAGGTTGTGCTTGTATTTTCATTTGTTTCAAGGACTTTTTTGATTTCTTGCTTTATTTCTTCTTTGACCCATTGGTCATTAATGGGCATGTTGTTTAATATCCATGTATTTGTATAGTTTCCAGAGTTTTGTTTGTTGTTGATTTCTAGTTTTATTCCATTGTGGTCTGAAAAAAAATATGTGATATGATTTCAAGCTTTTTAAATTTGTTGAGATTTGATGTTGGCCTAATATGTGGTCTGTCTTGGAGAATAATGCACGTGCTGATGAGAAGAATGTATATTCTGCAGTTGTTGGATGAAATGTTCTGTAAATATCTGTAAAGTCCATTTCATCTAAAGTGCCACTTAAATCCAATATATCTTTGGTAATATTTTGTCCAGATCATCTGTCCAGTGCTGTGAGAGGCATGTTAAAATCCCCAACTATTATCGTATTAGGCTCTATCTCTCCTTCTAGATCCAATAACATTGTTATATATATCTGGGGTGCTCCAATGCTGGGTGAATATATATTTATGTTGGTTGTATCTTCTTGCTGTGTTGATCTTTTTATCACTATATAATGTCATTGTCTCTTTTCATAGTTCTTGGTTTAAAGTCTATTTTATTTGATATAAATATAGCAAGTCCTGCTCATTTTTGGTTTCCATTTACATGGAATATCTTTTTCCATCCCTTCGCTATTAGTTTATGTGTGTCTTTACTGGTGAAGTGAATTTCTTGCAAGCGGCATATAGTTGGGTCTAGTTTTTAAATCCATTCAGCTCTTCTATATCTTTTAAGTGGGGAATTTAATCCATTCACATTCAGGGTTGTTATGGAAAAGTATTACCTTATTCTTGCCACTTTATTAATATGTTTATGGTTATTTTATATTTCTTCTGTTCCTTTCCCTTTTTTTTTTCTTTGCTCCTTGGTATTTTTTTTTTTCAGTAGTAAGATACACTTTCTTTCTCTTTCTCATTTGCATATGTGCTCTACTTTTTTTTCTTTGCTCCTTGGTATTTTTTTTTTCAGTAGTAAGATACACTTTCTTTCTCTTTCTCATTTGCATATGTGCTCTACTAGTGGTTTTTATTCTTTTTTGGATATTCATGATGATAGTTATCATTCTTTGGATTCCAAATGTAGGACTCCCTTGAGGATCTCTTGTAGGACTGGTCTTGTGGTGGTGAATTTGCACAGTTTTTGCTTGTCTGGGATAGGTACTATTTCTCATTTGTTTCTGAAGGATAGCTTTGCTGGATATAGTTTTTCTTGGTTGGCAACTTTTTCTTTGTTAGTGATTTGAATATATTATCCCACTCTCTCCTGGCCTATATTTCCATCGAAAAGTTTGCTGTTAGTCTGATGGGGATGCAAATGGGATCATTCAATGAAAAAGTTTGTTTATATCCCTTGTTGCATAGTTTTTCTTAAATTGATGATTCTGGTTTTGGCTTCAAGAGGTCATGTTGATCTGTTTGTTCTTAGAGTAATAAGTTGATAAGCCTATCACCTCTACAGACTCCTCCTTAATATGATCCAAGAGCTCCTTGTTACAGTAATGTTCACTTTTCACATAACCTGCATTTTCATACATTTTACTAGAACACCCCAGTTTCTCATATGACAAAAACAGACTGCTGCCATCATCTAACTAAGAAATATTTCCAGCCCCTGTTAGGTGGGGCTGCCCCAGAGCCTCGAGTTCCTTTTAAGCTGTACTGTCATTTTGTTCTGGTAGCATAGGTGGGATTGAAGATTGGCCAGTTATGTTAATATTTTCTACCATTGCAGTTTTATTATTATTTCATAAAAGTGGTTGTTTCCAAAAGGCAAGGTAGAATTAGAAATTCTATAAAATGCTTTAACTCTTGGAATGAAACACTTCTTACAATAAAGTAAGCCTATCATTTGACTTTCATACCTTTAAATTTTACTCACGTATTCAGGAATTTACTGTGTTTAAGAAGGTAAATCAGTATATTAGTCAACTTCATTACAAATAGTTATGAAAGTAATTCCTCACCTAAAATAAATGATGTTATTTTATATTGGGAATTTTTTGTGTCCTAAATTCACTGCTTTGGCACAAACAGCTTATTTAGAAGCAAAGACTAAAATAACTTGCAAGGAAGTGTTCAAAATTGCAGGATTGATTATGCAGTTCACAGTGGGGATTCAAGGGAAGCATTGGTTAGTACCCATGGGACTGTCAGGACAGGCTTTGTGACAGAGGTAACAATTGGCATGGTTGTTAAACTTTCAACTGGTGATCAGTGAGCAAGGAGAGAAAGGGCATTCTAGAGGTGCCCAGACCAGAACAGCACAATACATCACATGAGGTCAAGGTGTTTCCCTCTGGTATGAGCATTGTGTGCAAGAAGGTGAGGCAGGCACCACAAGAAATAAGGTAAGAATATGAGACATAAAAGAAACAAAATGACACTTGTAAGCCATGTGCAGCAAATGCTGTCAGAGTCTCACCATATCCCTGTACCTTAATCCCTGTACCAGTCATTGTGCTCCAGTGCTGACTACAAGCTGTGCCTGAGGGCTTTGCTGGATCTCTAGAGGGTCACTCTGGCCATTCATGGCAGCTCAGAAACCCCAGGGGAAATGAGCCACCCAGAGGCTGACTAATGCGACTAGATGTGCATATCCCAGCAATCTTCTTCCTCTAGTAGGATAATTCTGAGACACAATTTTTGTAGCATTTCCCCAGAGTATTCTACCAGGATAGAATGAGAGCAGGCAGAGGCTGAAAATTCATCAGCTAGGAGTATATATGGTCATTGTTCGGGAAAAGATGGGGGAAGAGGATGAAATCATGACAAAAGCAAGGAGCTTAACCTAATATTGTCAAGTTAAAGAGAAATTGTTGACATGCCAGACACATGAAGGGATGAGAATGTCAGGAAGCTGATTTGAGAGGGATGTAATGTTCTTAATCTCTTACCATTGTTTTGATAGGCATTCCCCAAAACTCATATTCGTGAAGAATGTCACAGTGTTTGTTGCAGATACAATCCGGGGTCTTCAGCCATGTACTATAGAAACAGAAGGTCATAAATATAACCAAGGATTGGGATTGGGAAAGAAGGAAGCCAATTTGGGAAATGGGACTGTAAAGTTTATAGTGCTACTGATTTTCAAACATTTTCAGAAGCAATGAAAGGAAGAATGCAAAGAAAATGAGTTTGTTTTTGAAAATGCGCTCCTTTTTATTTTTCAGTTTCCCTTTGTTGACATCGTATACATTGCGTGCAGTTCTATTTTGCAAAAATAAATACTGTGTCATGTGTGTAGATTACTACTCATCACTTCAACATAAACAAGTCAATGAATACTCTAGGTTTTAATGACGTAGGTTATTGCTTTACATCTACTTACTGACTTCTTTAAATTCTACCTAAGGTATATACACTAATCACTGTAACAGCCACCCCTTCCAGCAAAAAAACCCCAGAGCTCTCAATACTAACCCTAAATACAGCTCTGCCTGGCCTCTGTCTGCAATGCACAGACTTAGCAGGTTTTTGTTCTTCAGATCTTCTTTCTGGTGTCTAATTTCCTGAAGTCCAAGAGACAGCTGTCTGGGGGCCTGAGAGCTAAGATGATGAACAAGCAGATATCAAGGAAATGGTTTTCTTACAGCAACAGCTCCATTTAGATCTGAGCATTTCCTCATTCTTGCCTGACTGTAAAGCATCATAAGTTTCGATTTGTACTAAATTCAGACATGTTCTTTCTTATCGATG
Source organism: Galeopterus variegatus (assembly GCF_000696425.1). NCBI lineage: Eukaryota > Metazoa > Chordata > Mammalia > Dermoptera > Cynocephalidae > Galeopterus > Galeopterus variegatus. The sequence continues at coordinate 224,548 of NW_007729863.1, forward strand.
CGGGTGGTTTGGGTTAACTTCTTTAGCCTGCTTTACGCATGCGAGATCTAATCATAGTAATCTCCAGATTCCATTAGTTTGACATTTTAACTGTGTATCCTGTAGAAAAACAATGCATACTGATATTTGCAAACGAAACCAATGGAAAATTTTAAACCTTTTTTGTTTTTTAGCATTCAAAGAAAGCTTGTTTTTTATTTCTGAGCAGTAACACCTTCTATTCTATTTTAGACATCATTTCCCCATCAGTCTGAGAAAAAGAAAGCATTTTGTCTTCTTTTGCAGTTGGGGTTTCTAATAAGAGTATGCTCATTTTCTGCACATTAAAATAGGAAGCACTGTTGATTGGTCGACTGACTTCCTTCACTTACTATCTGCTTGGCTGAAGTTTGGGCTTCATAAAATTGTTTGAATCTTTATTGTCCAAGTGAAATAGAAGATGAAGCAATGAACAACTTAATTTAAACTATGTTAACAGTCAATCCAAGTAATTCAAACAATGGGCACTTTCACACTCTGAATTATTGATGAAGACAAATCTATAAAATAGAATATTGGTTATGATTCAGTGCCAAGCTGTGTCATTTAGGACATGAAGTGGACAGTTCTGTTTCTAGCATAGAGTGTTCTTATCCCTCCGAATGGTTTATATTAATGTTGTCAAAGGGCTAAACTAACAATTTTCAATCATTTTCAATTTGCAATATCCTTATGTTGTTTGATTTTATTGCATCTCCTATTTTACTGCTATATTCTATATGAAAATTTTGCTTTTTAATAAGTGACTTTATATTTAGCCAAACAAGTACATGTCACTTTGCTTGCAGACTTTTTGTTTGTTTTTTGAGATACCCAAGTCTTCTAATTTGCCTTAAAAGCACTTTTGGAAATTATTGCCTTAAGAATAGAGAACTGTGAGGAATCCTAGTGAGCATGTAGTCTTAACCCTTATTTTAGAAATAAAGAAACTGAGACCAAGAATAAATGAATTGCTTGAAGTCAAACCACTAGTTATTGGTTGTGGTAGACTGCCTACAAAACAGCTGCAATTGTTCTTACCACCTGTGTCTACATCCATGGCAACGTGATTTTGCAGGTTCTTCCATTAAAAGGTGGCATCGTCTTCTCGCCACCTTGAATCTGATCTTGCATTGTGACTTCCTCTGGCTGATAGAATTTGGAGGAAATGAAGGTGCCAATTCAGCAGCAATAGATAATGTATAATTTATTGATTTTACCTTTTTAAAAAAATTCCCAGAGTATTCTAGAAAATCAGCAGTACTCATAGGGATTTTTTTTTCCCCCTCAACCCCTGCTTCTAGCTATTTGGCAGATTTTCAACTGTTTGCTTTCTTTGTATATTGTGTGATTTCTTTGCATCTTCTACCTCATGAAGCTTTCTAAATGTGTTCTTTCCTTCTCTGTTTTGAGTTTTTTTTTTTTTTTTTTTTTTCCCTTTTTG
>NW_007729863.1:226854-229868 GCF_000696425.1 Galeopterus variegatus
AGCGCCACCACGCTCCCAAGCGGCGCACTGTAGCAGTGCGCCACCGGGCCGGCCCTCTGTTTTGAGTTTTTAGGAACATCTTTGGCTGAGGTGGGATTTTTGATTATGCTATTGGGCATTATTTCACGACACAAAGTTTTACTCCACTTAACTGCTTCCAGCACATTTTTTTTTTTTTTTTGGAAGGCAGGTGATGCTGTCAGCTATGCCCATACCAGAAAGCAAATAGCAGCAAGCAACTCTTGCAATAAATGAAAAAGTATCTTTAACCAAGGGGGAGGTCAACTCATGCTTGTATCACTTCTTGCTTTCTCTGCTCTTCCAGCCCCAGTGCCTCCTGTTATTTCTGGGAAGAACTCCTTTGTTCCTAGTCTGTGCCCTGTAGAATCTCCTCCCCATCTCTAATGGCAGCTGTGCCATCTAAGCCAATTTGTACCATCCCCATTTCCTTGATGGACAAAGAGCCTCACAAACTATAAGTGATGCTGGGGATGTTACCTAATTTTAATAAACATCATTTACTCATTTAAAAAATGGGAAGCATACTGCCTACCTCATGGGTCATTGTGAAATGAAATAACACATATGACTGGCACAGAGGAGGCACTCACAACCTAAGAATTCTTCCCAAAGACCTGGCTATACTTGCATAACACTAAACTCGATGTTCCTCACCTGACAATTCAAAATAGAAGAAGCTTAGAACCTAATTAGGGAGATGAGAGTGAAATGTTTAATAAATTTGTGTATACAGGTAGAATATGAAATGCAGCCTGGGTTGATAAGTACAAAGTGAAAAGGTGAGTATAAAGTGGGGTTACTCAAGAAAGACAGGCAAGTGGTGACTTATAAGGAAAGTATTAGGTATGAATTGGTAGAAAGAGAGTAGGAGAATATTTTAGGTGTGGGGAATTACATAGAAAAATGCTTGGGAACAAAGCAAAGAGTGACAGTGTGATACTTGCTTAGTAAAACGGAGAGGATAGGTTTTAGATTAAAGATCATACTTACAGAGCTAGAATTGTACCAGTTATTGCAGACTTAAATTTCTATCCTAGTAACAGAGAAATATATGTAAGCCAATGCTTCCAATTTTTACTTTCACTAAAAGCAATGCATATTGTTTTTTTTATTTTAAAAGAGGCAAGTTAAGAATTTAAGGAATTTGTAAATCCTTTGATATTATATTTAAAAAGTGGTCTCTTAACCCAGTTTCAAAAAGCATTATTTTAAATGAGAAATAATACTTGTGGAGAGGAAATTCAACTGCATTTAACCCATCATTCTTCGAAGGGAGGGTCCCTGTGTTTTATTTATGAACATTAGTTGCCTTCCCTTTCTGTGTGAATTGGGCTAGAAAATCACAAATGCGAAAGTCTCTGGGATTGTTTAATCCAAGCCCTGCACATTTTACCAATGAGGAAACAGAGAGGGAGGTTAAATGTCTTTTACAAGGTCATATATAGTTAGCGGCCAAATGAAACTTAAACTTCTCTCTAGATTTTTAATCTAATACTTTAAAAAGTATGCTGAAGGACCTGAGATAGACAAGATAATATTAAAGAAAGAGAGCCAAGCTGAAATACTTCCACTACCAGATAGGAAGACTTGCTCTAAAGTTATAGTAATTAAGAAAATATAATACTAGCAAAAAGATCAAGTAAAGATTCCAGAAACATTCACACTAAAATGGTGCCTTGATATGAAAAGTGTGTCATTGCACTTCAATAAGGAATCAGTGGTCTTGTAAATAAATTGTGCGGTATTAATTGTATATATCAATGAAAAACAAAGAACCTTGACTCCTACTTCACACCAAACACAGAAATTAATTTGAGATAAATACCAGACCTTAAAGAAACCAGAACCCCTTTCTCCCAAAGCCAGTCATAAAGCCTAAAAATATTATTCTATTATTCCCAACCTTTCTGTGTAACAGCTGTCCATAAAGAAAATGAGACCTTCATTCCAGGAGTCTTGCCTCACACCCAAGAGAAGGGACGTTGTTCAGAGAGGCCAAGAAGAATCTGAACAGACAGGTCTTGCTGGTTTCCTCACTCAGCCTATTACCATTACATTCTACCCTTTATTGTCCAATCACATTCTTCATTGAACCTAAGCATAAAAATGGAAAGTTTCCTCTGTATCTTTGGGCCTTTATTGTGAAGGCTCCTGTGTCACATGAAACTGATTAAATACATTTGTTATGCTTTTCTCTTGTTAACCTGTCTTTTGGTATAGGGGTGTCAGCTGTGACCGTTATAATGAGGAGGAAAGGGATCACCCCTTTTCTGCCCCTACAATAACTGGGTAAATAAATTGTGGAATAGTTAAACAATAGAATACCACAGCGTAGTGCAGAAGAACAGATTGCAGTGTGGATGAATCTCACGGACATAATGTTGAATAAAATAATCAGATAGAAAGAATACATGCTGCTTAATCCAGGCAGTAGATTATGGTTGTGAATATATGTGAAAATGTATTGATCTATATTCTACATGTACTATATGTAAGGGCAATGATGTTATTCCCTGAAACAAAGGGTTTACCATTAAAAAATCTCAGAGAAAATTTTGTCTTCTTTCTTTCTTTCTTTTTTTTTTTTTTTTTTGGTGGCTTGCCAGTGCAAGTTGTCTCATTTCTTTTAGGCTAATAAGTGCTTTAAACATTTGCTCTTCCGAGGTTGTTGTCCCAGTACCATAGCTCCCAATCTTTATCACATCATAGCACACATAGACACAGATAATAGACACAGACATAGATAATGCTGACATTTATGACACACTGACATATTAGACAGCTGGAGGAGACAGGTCTAGGATCTCTAGCTTTTCTAGTCCCTGCCTGTTGGCCTGGAGGAATCAATGTATCAGCATACCAGATTTTGATTGGCCAATTCCATAAAAATGTAGACTGTTAGCATTATCAAACAAAATGTTGGGGTAATGGCTGATGCAGTCTGAGGCTGTTCTGGATAACTTGGTATATAAAGGCTGCATAAGCAAAAAAAG
>NW_007729863.1:230230-233283 GCF_000696425.1 Galeopterus variegatus
TGATGCAGTCTGAGGCTGTTCTGGATAACTTGGTATATAAAGGCTGCATAAGCAAAAAAAGAAATTCAGCAAGCAGACACTGTTGGCTCTGTCATGGAATGTATTTTTTTTAATAATAAATTTGCATTATGCCTAAAGCAAAAAAATATTACAGTAAACAGCCATGTGTACTTCCTAGTGTCATGAAGTCTTATCACGGAAAATTATTTCAATTTAGGTGGGAAAAGTACAGTGTCCCACAGTCATCGGCGTCATGGAGCTAGAGCGGCATGCTCTCTGGTGCTAGTGATTGGGCCTTCTCTTCAAATCTGTTTGGTAGGAGACACTAGTTATATTTACTACTACCTATCTAGATCTATTAAATTAAAACATTAATAATTTTAAAAAATGACAATTTTATTTGTAGTCATATGGCTTTCTTTTAAACTAAATGCATGTTTTACCTAGTTTAGTTTTGTCAGATATTTTAACTTACTCTAAATATTTAATTTAGTTCAGCTTGCTTAGGAATTTTAAAGCCATTTCAATCAGTTTTCTACAGGAATTTGGGCAAAGATGCAAGAACCTGAGATTATCTAATTATATGCCATATACTTTACAGATGGATTTGAGGCTCAGAGATACCAGTTATGAACTCTTCCCGCACAAAAATACTTTTAAGAAACATTTTTCTCTACCATATCAACAAATCACTACTTTCTAAAACACATCTCTTAAACTTCTTACAAGCTTATTCCTTATCAAATTCTACTTTGGTCACAAAAATCATTAAAAATCCTTACCAAAAAAGTTTCAGCATTTCATAACAACATATTTTTGTAAATTTTTATCTAACAATCATGGCTCTCCCTAGCTTTCCTTCAAAATCAGTCCCTGAAAAGGTAAGATACCTATTGCCTGTCACAAAAATGTACATCTGTACATACTCTTTCTCTCTATCTCTGTTTCTCTCCAGTTCTCTCCATCTCTCTCTTTCTTTTCCTTTGATACTGGATGCTTAAAAATGGGGATAAAGTGATACCAAAATGTGCCTGGAACATTCCATTATGCTAGAATTCAAGAAACTCAAAGAAAAATTAAGTTGGTTCAAAAGGATATAGAAGTAAGCTCACCAAAAGTTTCTCACTGGCCAAAGATAGGACAAAATTGAGCACCAAGAAGAATATAGAAGTGTTAATTAAAGCACATTGTAATTATAAAAGTCTATGAGCTCATAACGTCATGAGACAGAGGTGGGGGGGAAGAGAAAGAAGAATGAGCCATAGGAGGGAAAAAATAGTAAACAATTCATTGGATACCACTGAAAAAATAAGTAGAACACCAATTCCTTGTTCTGGAAATTGTCATGTGTTCTTGTTTTCCCTCAGTGAACTGTATTTTAGGTTAAACATAGGACTAGCTGATGAAAGAAATTTATACTTTACTGATAACACGCTATAACATGAATGCACCTTAAAGACATTATGCTAAGTGAAATAAGCCAGTCACAAAAGAATAAATGTTGTGTGATTCCATTTATAGGAAATATGCAGAGTAGTCAAGTTTATAGAGGCAGTAGAATGGTGGTTGTGAGACACCGAGGGCAGGAAGGAATGGGGGGTTGTGTTCAATGCGGACAGAGATTCAGTTAGGAAAGATGAAAAGGTTTTGGAGATGCACGGTGGTGACAGTTGTACAACAATGTGAATATACTTAATGTCGCAAAACTGTACATTTAAAAATGGTTAAAATGGTAAATGTTACGTTATGTATATTTTGCCACCATATAGATGTGCTTATCTCTGCATCTTGTCATGTAAGGGATCAAACATTTTGTTAATTGATGAAAGACAAAAGGGAATGGGAGATGGAAGGAACATCAGATAAATCCTTGATCTGCTGTTTTTAAAGGGAAGGTGTTACTATTATATTGAAGAATGATGTTTTCTCCAGGGTTTGCTTTATATTTTTAGGGGAGATGGAAGGAACATCAGATAAATCCTTGATCTGCTGTTTTTAAAGGGAAGGTGTTACTTTTATATTGAAGAATGATGTTTTCTCCAGGGTTTGCTTTATATTTTTAGTTTAGCTAGCTAGGCCTATAGTTGCTTTCACTGCATTTTCCCTGCAGATTTTAGGAATATCATTGCCACCTTTGAAATCTGTTTACACAGATCACGGTAAGTCTCATTCTCTCATTTTATTAGTCAGGGTTCTTCATTAATTTAGGAAATTGTTTGTTCAGTACAGACCTATCTTATTTGATAATGGTCTCTGAATCCCCTGGATTATGGCAGGGATTTTACTTTGTAATAATCTCTCCTGAGAACTGTCCAAACAGCTGTGAAGGCAAAAGAGAGCTACAAGGGGCAATCGTATTCTCTGAAGCACAGCAAGGGACTGAAGCTGGCCAAAATGAACCTTTTCTGCTTTTCCCTGGTAAGTTCCTTTATTTGCACTATTTATGTTCTCATTTTTATTTTGTTGTGTCAAATAAAAGGAAAGAATTAAAATTAGGGTATATCCTATACTTTCTATGTGATGATATTAATACATTTAGCATCTCATAAGAAAGTTCATATCAGAAAGAAAGAATGCTTTCATTAAAGCACTTAAGTCAACTCTATCCTGAGATGAGTAATTTAAAAAAATACACTTACCTACAACAATTACTAGTTATTTAATATCTTGATGCTGAATTTCCAAGTATAATCTGTGAGCAGTATTTTTGAAGAATTTTCTTCTTCTATTTGTTATGAATATGAGAGACATTTTTGAAAAATATGCTGCACTTGTGTTACTTGCTTTTCTGTGAGACATCTTAGGAGTCAAAATTTCTTCTTTATTGTTTGAGTAATGAATTCTGTTCAATGTTGGCTTGGTTAAACTTCCACGGAGGCAGTTTTCTGAGTTACACCGTACTGTGCATGCAAGGTACAATAGATTAATCCAGTCCCAGAGATGTGCTCACTCAAGGGTATAAGCAACTTTCAAATTCTTTTTTACATTATTATTTTTTTTTCTTTAGCCTGAAGTAGATCAGTGAAAGTTATCAGGTAGTCATAGATCTGGAA
>NW_007729863.1:233501-234795 GCF_000696425.1 Galeopterus variegatus
TTTTTTTTTCTTTAGCCTGAAGTAGATCAGTGAAAGTTATCAGGTAGTCATAGATCTGGAAATACTTTATAATTCTAACCTGCAATTGTGACCATATGCCAATACTTAAAAATGAATTTCAAAAATAATTTTATTCATTTCTATCCGTGTTTACAGCAGGGCATTATGCCTTTTAATTGGTTTCTCAAGATGTCAATGGGCGATCCCTCTCATCTGGGAAAATAAAATGGTTGACTTTTGATGTTTGTTTTCTTTCCAAATTGCAAATAAGATTAACATAAGTGGTAGAGATGGTGCTGACATACGTTTTAATACCTAAACAGGAGGCATTTTAAACCAAGATAAGGGATTTAATCTTAGAGCATCTCAAAAAATAAAACGCAGTTGTGAGTTGTGGAAGGCTGAATCATCGAGTTTGGGTTGTCTATACAGCCCAATTTACAAAATAACTACCAGCTCTCAACTTTGCTTTGTGCCATATAAATCTGACAGGAGAAATCCCATTTCAGGTGATTTAAGTGGTATTGTGCATCCTTTTCTAGTTGATCTAAAAGAGCTCTATGTGGTTTATATGAACATACTTCCCATAGAAATAGGCAGTGTAGCACCAAACATAATTGCGTTGTGACATCATTTTGAACGGTTATGTAATCAGTATGCTAATGTTTCTATAACATAGCGTGGTTCAACATAGTGTGGCATACGTTTGTAATCCTGCCACTAAAGACACATAACCATATAATGAGCATGATTATCTTCCTCTGAAATATAGGGAAGCGAGCACATACACTTTCAGAAGGGATTGCTTCAAAGTTCTGGCTCATGGGGCCGAGCCCGTGGCGCACTCGGGAGAGTGTGGTGCGGTGCTTGGAGTGCAGCAGCGCTCCCGCCGGGGGTTCAGATCCTATATAGGTATGACTGGTGCGCTCACAGCGCTCACTGGCAGAGTGCGGTGTGGCCGGTCTCAAAAAGGACAAAAAAAAAAAAAAAAGAAAGAAAAAAAAGTTCTGGCTTATGGACTCAGTATGACTGTAACTCTCTTCTCTCTTAAAGTTGTCCTTAAGTTATTCAGAAACATGTTTCAGGGCCGAGCCCGTGGCGCACTCGGGAGAGTGCAGCGCTGGGAGCGCAGCAGTGCTCCTGCTGCGGGTTTGGATCCTATATAGGGATGACTGGTGTACTCACAGCGCTCACTGGCTGAGCGCAGTGCAGCCGGTCTCAAAAAGGACAAAGAAAAAAAAAGAAACATGTTTCATTAGGCCCAACCCTGTGGTTCACTCGGGAGAGTGCGGCG
>NW_007729863.1:235042-237026 GCF_000696425.1 Galeopterus variegatus
CGCTGGGAGCGCAGCAGTGCTCCTGCTGCGGGTTTGGATCCTATATAGGGATGACTGGTGTGCTCACAGCGCTCACTGGCTGAGCGCAGTGCAGCCGTTCTCAAAAAGGACAAAGAAAAAAAAAAAGAAACATGTTTCATTAGGCCCAACCCTGTGGTTCACTCGGGAGAGTGCGGCGCTGGGACCTCAGTGGCGCTCCCGCCGCAGGTTGGGATCCTATATAGGGATGGCCGGTGCACTCACTGGCTGAGTGCAGTGCAGGCAACACCAAGCCAAGGGTTGCAATCCCCTTACTGGCTACAAAAAAAAAAAATAAGAAACATGTTTGATTAGAATGAACCATCATTAACACTGGACTATGTTGTTCAAGCACTCCAAAGTTTGTATGATATCAAAATTAATTGCTTTAATAAGAAAACATATACAAGGTACTTGGAAAAAATCAAAACTTTTTTATGTGTTTTTTATTCCTTCTTGTGTAGTAAATAAGTAAAATGATTCAGTGTATGGGTTCCTAACCAGGGTGCTGTGACAACCTACCATGCTGTTAGAGCTGTGAAAAAGGGGTGGGGTTCCAGCTTTTGCCAGGAATTTATGCATAATCCAAAACATATTTTATCTGTGCCTATAAAAATGCAAACATATGAGACACTGCATTTAAGAAAAGAAAATTAAAATTACTGATTTAGTGGAGAGAGAGATTACATAATTTAAAAAATGAAGGTATATATAAATGTATTGTCCTTTAAATCTCTGGGAGGCAGGTGATTTTAAATATAAAGTATCACATAAAGATTGCCACTAAGGAAAGATTGAAAGAGTTAAACATTCTCTTATTTAAGTGTAGGGGAAAATTGTAAATCTTTTAGTAAATGGAGTTTTTAAGAGAAATATAAAGGCAGAAACTTAATGAACTAACCATTCTGAACCAAAGATGCTATAAATAATCCATTAAGGGTGATTGCTATTATTTTGGATCTATAAACTTGAAATGGGGTCTATCCATTTCAAAAGGAAGGCAGAAATACCTTTTTATATCTGTTGTTCTCACTCTACAATTTTTCTTGGAGTTTTACATTCTGATGAGGCTTTTAGAGAGTTTGCTCCTTTGAAGCAAGGTGATTTTCTTGTTGAACTCATCATATAGTTATTGAGTTTAACATGACTTCATAACCCAGGAGGTTACAAATCAATTATCCCTGCACCATTTCTTCAATGATTTGAAATGCTGCCTGTATCTTTATTTGGACTCTCTATTCTATCCCATTGGTTTATCTCTTTCCTCTTACTTGATTTTTTAAAATACTTATGTAATCTGAATGACAAGTAGATATCTTGCTCAGAATACCCCCTCTTTGTCTTTCTTTAAAATCTAAACTTTTAAGTCTTTTCCTTCTATAGAAATTTAGGATCATATTGTCCAATTATATGAAAATCTTTTATAGGATTTTGATTAAAATGAATTTGAATTTTACATTATTTTTAGGGGAAATTGACTTCATTATGGTGGATGCCCTCTCATCTACAAATGTATATAGCTCCTCACTTTTTCAATATTTTATGGCCTTTATTGATGTTTTATAATTTTCTCTATGAAGCTTTTATACATTTTTTGTTAAACTTATTGCTAGGGTTCTGAGAATTTTTGCTGCCATTATGAATTTTTTTCCTAATTTGTTTTTGCTGAATTATAGAAACACTATTAGTTTTTAAATATTAATATTGCAAATAAATAATTTTGCTGAATTAAAAAAATTCTTTTAGTCTGTGATTTTCTTGTNAAGGGATCACCCCTTTTCTGCCCCTACAATAACTGGGTAAATAAATTGTGGAATAGTTAAATAATAGAATACCACAGCGTAGTGCAGAAGAACAGACTGCAGTGTGGATGAATCTCACGGACATAATGTTGAATAAAATAAGTCAGATAGAAAGAATACATGCTGCTTAATCCAGGCAGTAGATTATGGTTGTGAATATATGT
>NW_007729864.1:0-892 GCF_000696425.1 Galeopterus variegatus
CGGGAGCGCCGCCACACCTCCCAAGCAGCGCACTGTAGCAGTGCGCCACCGGGCCGGCCCCAAAATTACTTTGATATTAGACCCTCGGTTAGATCTTGTTTTTAATGTTAATAAAAAAGCACGTTTCAAATTTTTTAATATTTTGATAATTGTATTTCAATATTACGTGTTTCCTTTGTAATCCTATATATGAGTATTTTACACATTTAAAAACATCTTCCTGAGAAGCGTTCCACAGGTTTCACCAGTGAGGTTCGGGGCGTGTGTGCACGCCCAGACTATGCAGGCACGCACGCGCACACACATGCAGAATAAGATCTGGTCTAGAGGCTGATGTTCACGTTGGTGCCTGAGATGCAAGACTGGAATTAGGACATTCTCCCAAAGATANGCTGATGTTCACGTTGGTGCCTGAGATGCAAGACTGGAATTAGGACATTCTCCCAAAGATATACCATACTTGTTTTAAATCTAGGGACGAGAGTGGAATTCTGCTTTCAACTGCTTCTGTAGGTGTGCTGCTCTCTGAAGCCTGGTGGGATGCTGTCCCTGGATTCTGGCTGGCTATTATTTGTCTCTGTCTCTGCTATAGGAACAGGACGGTGTCTTAGGTATATCTGTATCTCCAGTTCCTAGCACAGTGTCTGGCACAGAGCAGGTTCTCAATGAAGTTTGCAGAGTGAATGAAAATATAAACTACAAATATACCCTTGTTGAAGTCAGCACACAAATAGTCCTGTAGGATGTGGTGGGCATGTGCGAGTGTGTGCGCAAAACAGGGTGGGGACACGGGGACTGTTATTGGGGTAGGAGGTGCATAAAATGGGACATTTTTTTTTTTTTAAAGAAACTCAAGACAGACTTTCAGAAGGTTGTTTTCTAAGAATCTTGC
>NW_007729864.1:1745-71461 GCF_000696425.1 Galeopterus variegatus
TTTTTTTTTTTTAAAGAAACTCAAGACAGACTTTCAGAAGGTTGTTTTCTAAGAATCTTGCTGGCAGTGTGAAAGTAACCCCCTGTGCACCGCCACACCCGGCCTCACGTGGCCACCTCTTTCTCCCCCCATGCAGGGCTGGCTCCCCAGTATATATAAACCTCTCTGGAGCTCGGGCATGAGCCAGCAGGGCCACCCATCCAGACACTTCACAGCGTAGCAGAGCTTTCCAGAGGAAGCCTCGCCCAGCCTCTGCACTGAGGCACTTCTGTGCACACTGCTGCAGCTGCGGGCCTGAGATGCCAGCTGTCCAGCTGCTGCTTCTGGCCTGCCTGGCATGGGGCATGGGGGCCAGGACAGCCCAGCTTCGGAAGACCAACGACCCAAGTGGCCGATGCCAATACATCTTCAGTGTGGCCAGCCCCAATGAATCCAGCTGCCCCGAGCAGGGCCAGGCCATGTCAGCCATCCGGGACCTACAGAGAGACAGCAGCACCCAGCGCACAGACCTGGAGTCTGCCAAAGCCCGGCTCAGCTCCCTAGAGAGCCTCATCCACCGGCTGACTTTGAGCCAGGCTGCTGGGCCCCAGGAAACCCAGGAGGGTCTACAGAGGGAGCTGGGCACCCTGAGGAGGGAGCGGGACCAGCTGGAAACCCAAACCAGGGAGATGGAGACAGCCTACAGCAACCTCCTCCGAGACAAGTCAGCTCTGGAGGAACAGAAGAGGCAACTGAGGCAAGAGAATGAGGATCTGGCCAGGAGGTTGGAAAGTAGCACCCAGGAGGTAGCAAGGCTGAGAAGGGGCCAGTGTCCCCAGACCCGGGACACCTCTCAAGACATGCCACCAGTCTCCAGGGAAGGTAAGAATGTGGGGTAGAGAGGCCGCGAGTCCAGCAGGTGAAATGGTTCGTGGCCCAGGCCTCTCCTCCTTTCCCGGCCTTTCTCCCAGAGGTCACATCTAACTCACGGCATGAATTAAGGAAGGCAAAGCAATCACTTCCATGTGTACTGGCAATTCAGCTTCTGGGAGCTTTGCTCAGGTTAGTGGTTTTGAGTTCTCGTGCCTCTTCATGGCAGGGTTTTCACAGTCCACAGCAGAATGAGATCGATGAGGACCAGGTGAGATGTACATGTCTATGAGCGGGAGAAAGATGCCAACTGTCCTTTTCCGAAAACTGTGCCTTTTCTGAATCTTTGTTCAGAGATGATTATTTCTACGTTTTTGTGTGAAAATGACCTCTGTTTACAAAGTGACAATAGAATTACGAAGTGATAAAGGGGTAAGTTTTTTTTGGTTTTGTTTGTTTTTAATGTCCTCCGTTGGCAAAATTAGGTGGTGACAACCCTTTGTCGGTTCCCTCTATATGTTGTTTTGGAAGTTTTCCTACTTTTTGCCCAATCCGAGAACCTCTGCTGGGAAGTCATCAGACTTGAGGTGTTTTTTTCCAGCTGGGAAGCTCTTCTGTTCATACCGGTCCCTGGTCCCCGCTTGCTTAAAGGTGAATCTGTGAGTGTGTTTGGGGTGGGGGACACTCTTCTCATTAGCTGGGAAGACAGCATTTGTGTCACTTCTTGTTAAAGTTGTGCTCCAACTATTCACTGTGTAATACATTTTCTGATTATCAAGAAACGAGCAAGCAAATCCAGTTATGGGACAATTCATCCAGGCTCTTTAAAGGTGTCAATATAAAGAAAGAAAAAAGTGGTGTGGTACGTGCTTGTTCTAGATTTAAAGACTAAAGAGACTTGACAGCCAAATAAAGTGCAGGATCCTTAATCGGTTCCTGCATCCAGGGAAAAAAACCTGTGAGGAACAAGTTCGGGATCATCGAGAAAATTTGAATATAGACTGCATATTAGACCATGTGGTTGTATTAATGTTCTTTTTCTTGGGTTATGGGGGAGGATGTCTGTGCTGCAGTGCTTGGGGTGAGGCATCAGAATATCTGCAATCTGCTTTCAAACAGTTGGGCAAAGACTGTAAATACCTAAAGAACGAGCAGAAGAAAGGTAAAACAAATGTGGCAAAATATTAACAATTGGGGAATGAATCTATGTGAATGGTACATGGGGAGTTTATTGTAATTTCAATTTTTCTATAGGTTTGAAAATCTTCAAAATAAAATGACGGGAAAATATTTTCTAAAAAGGCAAGATCTGCATAGGTGTGAGGCTAGAAAACCTGAGCCAGTGCCTGGGTGTGACCTTGGGCAAATTATTTAACCCTCCGCACCCTCGTTTCTTATCCATAGCATGACAAAGAAACTTCCTGCTGTAAGTAATCATTTTTGTGGGGTTCAAATAAAATAACTGTACAATACAAAGGGTTTTTTTAAATTCCTAGATCGTAAGAATTTTTTTTTTTTTTGTCCTTTTTGAGACCTGCTGCACCACGCTCAGCCAGTGAGCGCACCCGCACCGGCCATCCCTATATAGGATCCGAACCCGCGGCCATCCCTATATAGGATCCGAACCCGCGGCGGGAGCGCTGCTGCACTCCCAGGGCCGCACTCTCCCGAGCGCGCCACGGGCTCGGCCCTAGATTGGAAGAATTTAAAGAGATCCAATTCCGAACTTTACAACTACCAAGAGTGAGTTTGTAAGAGCTGAGGGGCCCGAGGTTGCACAGCTGGTCAGTGGTAGACTTGATACTTGAACCTGAGTCTGTGAAAACAAATGAAACAATCGTTACTACTACAGATTGTTAAGGAAGTTACATTCTCAACGAAAACTCACATGCACGCGTGCGCATGCGTGCGCTGGTGTGTGTGTGTGTGTGTGTGTGTGTGTGTGTGTGTGTGTGTGTGTGTGTGTGTGTGTACACAAAAATAGAGGCAACGTTTTGTCTTTTTTTTTTTTTCTTGGGTGACAGGCCAGTATGGGTATCTGACCCCTTGACCTTGCTGTTATCAGCACCACACTCTCCAAAGTGAGCTAAATTTTGTCTTTTTCTTGTTTCGTGGTCATTTAACAAGTCTTTGGGAATTTATTAGACGTGTTCTCTAATTTTACATTTCTTTTTGTCTTTTCCAGCTGCTCTATTGTGGAAATAAGAGCAACATCCCATTATAATGAACTCCAAACTTGGAAGTTCTTTTCTAGTAGAGGATCATTTTCATGAGCAGGAAATTACTTTAGTACAAGAATGTAGAACTGGAAAGGGACTTAGCAAGCATCCGGTGCCACTGGCTCATTTTTGCAGATGTAGAAACTGAGGCTGAGAGAGGTTACTCAACTAGTTCGTGGCCACCTAACCAGTTAGTGGCAGAGCCCGGGCTAGAATTCCGGTCTCTCCCCCTGAGGTTCAGTGACTTTTAGGACTGCCAGCTGACCCCTAGTTTATAGACCCTAAAGACACAGGACAAAAAGGGACAGAAATTCTTGGAACAAGAGGTCTGCTTCAAGGTCCTAGACATGGGGGGAGGGGCATTTGGGGAGCTGGAATTAAGCGTGGATGTGCTTTTGTGCAGGAATGGCAAGAACCGAGGTGTGGAGGGTTGGGGAGTGAGGCTTAGAGAGGCGCAGTGCACTCAGGTGAGGTGAGCTTCTTCTCATCCCACCTGTAGTCCAAATTGTCATTGCCATTTTCTTTATCGTGTACTTGTTACAAAGGAAAAAAATCCCCTTAGAATCATGGAAATCCCTTGTTTCTACAAACATCTAGTATGATAGGCAACATTTTACTACATGCTATGACCACAAAGTTCTATACACACACACACACACAAGGCTACTTCCAAAAGTTCACGGAAAAATGGAATTAAAAGATAATATAAATTTTTCCATGAACTTTTTGAAGACTCCTTGTATATTTTTTCTCCTATTTTTTACATAAAAGTAAGCCCAGAGTAGGAGAAAAAAAATGCAATTTACCAAAATACAAACTAGAGTTGGTTATTACTGTCACAAGAAAAGCCCCACTTTCTCCTTTAACCTCTGCTTTGGAAGGGCCGTGATCCCAGGGAAGGGAAGGGGGCCAGGGGAGAGTGGGGTGGGGAAAGAAGGAAGCCAACAATGGGTCCTTCTCAAGCTGGTCACCACCGTGGGCAATGGAGGCTCTGTCCCTCCAAGACCTTCAGCGGGGCTGTGTAGAATTCGACAGAAGAGCATTTATCCATGGGTCTGATACCCTGTTGTCCAAGGGCTTTCTCCTGAGGTATGTCACACTTCCATGGTACACAGATGGGTGCACCAGGCTGGTTCTTGCAGACTTCCTATGCAGAGGATCAGAGAAGTAGGGGCAAGGTCCTGGCAGGTGACACCCGTGAAAGGCAGGTTGCCACAGCAATGGCTGGAAAAAGGCAGGCAGTATGTGCACGGGAGCAGGGGCGGGAGTTGGGGGCCAGAGGTGTTCAACACATGTGCTGCAGACTTCCTTTCCTCACCTACGGGATGGGGATAATAACCCCTCTGGGAGTCATTATGCAGATTAGAAGTAACATGGGGAAGCATCCAGCATAGTTCCTGGCACAGAGTGGCCACCCAGTAAATGAACTATAACGACAAAGGACTGCTTTTGCTTGAGTTCCACTACTGTTTCTAATGTCATTCAGTGATCAAAATGTCAACATGTATGTAACGTTTCTGTAGCACACATAGATTGTAGAGACCATACGTGTTGGGACAGCACACAGGACAACAGTCTACTAGCTAATCTTCATTTTCCTAATGTATTTGTGACAACCTGTAAATATATTGGCACCTTCTTTTTTTTCATTCTTCATTTATGTAATATCGACTTTACGTAATATTGACTGAACTTTTCGAGCAGTGACAGAAATAGCTACAAAAATCATTGCAATGACATTTGCCTATCTACACATGCATACATATAAAAGCAAATTAGTTAAATTCAGTTTCCAGGCTAAGCTCTCTAGAATGTGAGTCTATAAAGCAGAGGTAAGGGCAGAGCATGCAGAAAAATTCCAGAATTTTCTAAAAGACATGCACCCTTAACCCACAGAACGACCGACTTTTAATATTAAAAAAAAATAAATAGAAACCCTAAAAATGTTAACCGTCTGACACAATATGAGAGACCTTCAAAAAGTTCATGGAAGGATTTGTATTATGTTTTGTTTTTGGTGGCTGGCTGGACGGAGATCTGAACCCGTGACCTTGGTATAAGGCTGCGCTCTAACCTACTGAGCCAACTGGCCAGCCTGTATTATGTTTTAACTCAATTTTTCCACAAACGTTTGGAGTACACTCATATAGTTCTTAATATTTTCATAATCTCTTTGTTTTCCTCCCACATCGAGAATGAATTGTTAGTGATTTTGAAACATTCCAGAGAAATTTTAGTTTTGACTCATCTTTATTGAGGACCATTTCATTTATAGTTTCTTATGTAATCCTCAAAACAACCTGATACATTTCTGCAGCTCAGAATACTGGGGCTCAGAGAGGTTGAGTCATTTGCCCAAAGTCACACAGCTGGAACCTGGCAGGGCAACCAAGAAGCTATGATTTCTGGCTCAGTCCAGGCTCCTTTGCACAACTGCTTCCTTGCTTGGGGCCTTGCATCCTCTCCCACAGGCTTTGGTCCTTGTGCCAGATGGCTCCACTCTGGGAGTCTGACTATTGCCAGATGCTCCTGGCTGACATGACCAAGAAGAAGCCAGCAGGTTCATAATCCAACCATCCCACCTGCCAACTGGGAACTGGCCTTGCAATCATTCTGAAAGCCACTCCCTGACATTATGTTTTATTGTGATTCTTGTTTACTTCAGGGAAAGCACATGAGGTGTGGTTCTGGCAAAGAATGGGAAAAGAGATGGGGGAGAGGGACAGCCAGCCAAGGGCTGTTTGCTCAGAGCCCTGAGGGCCATGGTGGGACCAGGCAAGGAAGGTAGCACTGGCCAGTGCCTGTGCCACCTCTTCTTGGGCAGTGGGGAAGACAGAGATGATGGGGAGATTGCTGTGTGTTTACTGGGCATTCACGGGGAGCCAAGCTCAGCCAGCAGCAGGCCACTCTCCAAAGTGCCAAGCAACATCTTCATGGCTCTTGTAAAACCTCCATGGAAGTCTGGGTTCAATCAGGAGATAGAAACCACATAGTAGGTTAAGCCAGGGAAGTTTAATGTAAAGAATTATTAACTATGATGAGACAGCAACTATAAGATACAAGCAAATTCCATATGGCAACTTAGAGCCCTAAGGAAGGATGAACTTGGAAAGGGTTCAGAACTCTTTGGGGAAAGTGGGGTTCAGCCCATCAGATAGCAGAGAAGGGGACTGACTAGCCCAGGCCTGAGCTGATCTGCAGCTGCAACAGGCCACCTCTCAAGTGCAGGTGAGGAGGTTGACCAACCACCTGTGACATGAGTACAATGGGAGTTATGGACAGGCACAGGCAGGAGGCTTTCAGAGCACTGGGGTCCCCATGCAGGGACTCTGGCTTCCTCATTGAGAGGGCTGTGAAAAGATTATGACCAAGCCGAGATTGCATGGTCACTGAGGAACCGCTTCCTGGGTCCATGCTGGGGCAAGGCTCCACCAGATGTCCTCACACCCACACCACTGACCAGACTGGGGCAGGGAAACTGTGGGAGATCTTCTTCCTCCCACAGTGTCCCTCTAGCGCCTCTGTTGAGACAATTCAACATCATGCTCACTTTAAGGCAGAAATGCCTTGTCAGAGAGCGTATATGGAAGGGTGCGTTGGGCTCCAAGAGGCAATGCATTTATAACTGACACCCCTCCCCACCACTGGGTGAGAGGGCTCACAACTGTCATGGCTCTCCAAGACATGGGTCCAAGTCCCAGCCCCACCACTTACTAGCTGTGTGACTGTGAACAAGTTACTTAACCTCTTTGAATCTTGCTTTCCTCATTTGCAAAAGAGGATAATAACATTCACTTTCAGGACTGTTATGTGGACTAGAGGTAATAAACAGCAAGTACCGAGCACAGCATGTGGTTCATAGTGTACATGTAAAGAGTGGTGGCAATAATTAAATTTTATTAGGTGCAGATTGCAGCCCTAAAGCCTTATTCTATTTCTCTGAAATTTTGAAGGCACCACATCATATAAATAACTTATATGAAAATTATTTGGAAAGTGGAAAGAGCTATAAATGCCCATTAATCATCTCTTTTCCCACACAGAAAGCTGTCTTTCAGCATTTCGGTGCCAGTACTTTAGCTATCTTCAAGTCATCTGTGAAAATGCCTGGCTTTTTTGTGTGCTCGTTTGTTTCACTTTCTTTATTCCTGCAGTGGCTAAGAAGGGCATTTCAAGTGACTTGCAAGTATACGCCCTGCTTTTCTTAATAACCATCTTAGGTACTTTGACAGAATAAAGTAGTTCATGTCAGGGATGTGGGGGAGGATGTAGGGGAGAGGAGGTCCATGTGCCCCTTGCATGGGTAGTGTGGGTCACATAGCTGAAGGGCAGGGAGGGGGGCTCTCCAGACTTTTTGTACAGATGCCACCAACAGTATTTCACCTCACATTGCCTAAAACCAGCTCCTGCATTCTGAGAGTTAATTGAGGTATCAAAGAAAAAAAGTTTGAATTGTCCTGAAGAGTAGTCTACAATGGTCCAAGAAAGGAAAACAGCTAAACTCAAGGAACATGCTTAATGATCTGATTTTGAGGAATTGCCATGGTGACGGTTTGCCACCTTGTATGAGCCTCTGCTCCATGCAGGAGGTTTAGCAGGTGAGGCAGGGGAGGGTTGCTCCTGACAGCCAGGGATCAGGGGTCTATCATCATGTTTTAGGCCTAAGAGAGAAGGCATGACAGTGGAGAAGCACGGATGGAGAGGGTGTTACAAATAGCTCTGCCGTCGCTTTTAGGGTTGGGGGTAGCTCTTGCCTTTCCCTGGCAGCACATAAGGACGGGGAACCTCAGGCACCCTGTCCCTCTCCCCTGCTGCCCACGAGCAGCACCAACTCCCTGGCAAAGGTGTGTGGCCACCTGCACTGGGGGAGGAAGGAAGCAGCGTGCAGGTTCCAGATCAGTCTAAGGAGCCTTCATCTGACCTAGTGGACCCATCTCTGCCCTGGGTTCCCATATGGGCCAAGGCAATCTTTAGAATGAAGAACGAGGTGTTTCCTCACCTCCACAGATCCTCAGATAGGGAGAAAGAGAGTCAGAGGACCAAATAAACTTTCCAAGACTCTCCGGGAGCCATTAAGATTGTCCAATGATGCTGGTTCCCAAAGCAGCCTGGAATGGACCCATTTCAGGAGGACTTTGCCAGAATATGAGATCCTCAAGGGAACAGACAAACTGCGTCTTATTCACCTTTTATCTCCAGCACCTAGCACAGCTATGCCCTTCATAGGTGCTCCCAAGGGGCTGGAAGAATGAATGGATAAATAATTCTGTGGATTCAAGGCTGGGAAGACTTAAGACCTGCCATGTCCCTGGGTGCACTCCAAATTACCCCTGGAGTTTGGGATGCTTATGGAGGATGGCCTCAGTTGGCTATACATTTTGGGTTATGGGTCTTGATGGCTTACATTGTCCTCTCTAGACTGAGGGCTATCCCAGGGGACAGAGGAGCCGCCCCTGTCCAGGGTCATTGCACTCTTATGGAGGCTGAACAGCTGCAGCTGCACAAAGGCAGGGCTGGGGAGGAGAGGACTGCAGCAGCCGGGGTCAGGAGAGGGCGGCTGATGGGACAGCTCGGCTTGTGCAGCAGGGCTCTCAGCCATGGCAAAATGCCGCCCCCAGCCCCATGGCCCAGCCCAAGCCTGAGAGCTGTTTAGCTGAATGTTTCCTCCAGCTCCTTCCAGAGAGAAACATTTTCTGTACTGTAACTGATCGGAGCCGAACACCAGCAACTCGGAGAGGGCACCTCTGATCCCAGGGATGTGGAGACTGTGTCTTAAGATTGATGAAATACGGTACATCCAGAGGGGTTAAGAGTTCCATTGTAATCCTCCACGCCTGGAATCTAAATATAGGAGAGTTGAGTAAACAAACAATAAAAGGCAGAAAAAATTAAAAAAGAAGAAAAAGCTGACCTTCAGTTGTGTGGAGCCCCAGCCTCAGGTGATGCGCTGACTTCCTTCCTATTGTCTTGGACACCTGAAAATCCTGAGCAAGGAGCCAGGTCACTCAAGGGCCAGAGAAATGACCGAGGCATTCAGCAAGAGAAAAAAAGCCAAAGCATTAAGCCTGTCTTTTTACTCCGATGCTCTGCCATCTGGTCCTTGCAGATGCTGGACGGCCTGCCCCTGCCAGGTCTAGCCAATTCCTACAGATAGTGAACGACTCAGCTGGGAGCTTGTCTTTCCTGTGCAGTCAACCAATCCAGAGCCACACCCCTACCTCCTCCTCTCTCCAGCCATTATCCTCCTGCCCTAATCAACCCAGGGCCAGAGACCACACAACTAGGGACAGCCCCTAGGCCCTAGAGCCTGCTGAAATTATTCAAACTAGCCAGTGCTAACCCTTCCTTACCTGCCTCCCCTGTTCCTTCCCATGGAAAGAACGATAAAGCCTGTTGCCCACATTTCCACCACGCTCCCTCTGACTCCTGAGCAACCCTGGTGCTTTCCCATGCAGCCCCCCCATGGCAGGGTGTGACCCCTTCCCCTTGGAATCTGTGAGTACAGTATGACAAATTATCTTTTTTAAAGACTTTTTTAAAATTCGATTTTATTTGTATTTATTTTTGTGGGGTACAGTGCGTTGTTTCAATACGTGCATATCTTGCACAATCATTCACTTAGGGTAGGCAGCATAGTTTTGTTCCCAATAGTTCACCCCTTATTCCTCTCCCCAACCCCTCCCAGCTCTGGTAACCATTATTCTATTCTCTACTTTTTTTTTCTTTGACACACACAAATTAATATCCTTATTGCAAAAAGAACTCTTAAAATGAATTAGAAAAATCTAAGCTGAAATTTAGTGAAGGACATGAGCAGGTAAGTCACACGCCCAGAGAAACACACATGGTTAATAGTGTCTTCTAGGATCTGGTTGCTGGCTGAGGCACCCCCATCTCTCAGGATCCTGGGTGTCAGGTTGACTCCATTGCTGGCCTGGATGTGGGGTGGCAGCAGAGGCAGGGGCAGGGCTAGGGCCCATGGCCCCCTAAAGACTGTTTTCTAAGAGCAGCTTTAGGTTCACAGCAAAATTAAGATCCTCCATTTAGGTACAGAGAGTTCCCATATACCCCCTGCCCTCACACATGCACAACCTCCCCCACTATCAACACCCCCCACCAGAGTGGTGCATTTGTCACACTTAGTGACCTGCATGGGCACATCATCATCATCATCACCTACAGTCCATAGTTTACATTAGGGGTCATTCTTGGTGTTGTACACGCTACAGGTCTGGACAAATGTGTGATGATATGTATCGACCATTATAGTATCACTCAGCGTATTTTCATTGCCTGAAAATGCCTCTGTGCTGCACGTCCTCATCCCTTCCCTCCCCACACCCCCACCTCACCCCACCCATCCACCACTCTTTTTACTTTCTCCATAGTTTTGCCTCAAACTATCTTTTCCGTGGCAATCATCTCCTGATCTGTTGGCCTCACCATACCTAAATAATAATCGAACCTACATTTTGAAACAGCCAAGCCTATTTCTTTTGGCTATTGCCTTATCCTTGTATTCAAGAACTGCCATAAGACCATAATCCTAAGCAAAAGCAGAAATGTGTGGCACACGGTGATGACTTAATGTCTAACCAAGGTCACTCGCACAGCTTCCCTTCTCCATGGCTCATACCCCACCTCAAATTCCCATAGCAATCCTGCACACGCTTTCTTCCTTATGCAAAACTGGTTTCAGAAAGGAATCTGGCAGAATATTTTTTTTTCTTAAAATATGATAGTTATGGGCCGGCCCGGTGGCGCAATGGATAGTGCGCCGCTTGGGAAGCGCGGCGGCGCTCCCGCCCGAGGGTTCGGATCCCACATACAGACCAGTTCCCGCTCACTGGCTGAGCGAGGCGCGGGAGCAACACCGAGGGTTGCAATCCCGTTGCCGGTCCCCGGTCCGGTACGAAGGCAACACTGAGGGTTGCAATCCGTTGCCGGACACGGAAAAAGAAAAAAGACAAAAGACAAAAAAATATATATATATGATAGTTATTATTTTTTCAAGAGATTAGGAACCTTTAGAAGGTAGGGACCAGGGACCGTGCCTTATTCATATTGGATTCCCAGTGTCTAGCCCATGTAAATCTTTACCATTGTTTGTTAAATGAATGTTTTTTAATTTCTAGCATCCTCTCGGAGCTGGGAGAGATGGGGCTGGAGACAAGTATTGGGAAGGCAACCAGGAGGTACACCTGATAGGATATTTCAACTGAGCATGTAAAGCTTAATGTGTTACTTCTTACAGAAATATTTGCACATGACAAGGATAAAAACCTAAAGTCATGCAGTGAATTTTTAATTGTTGAAATTCAGACATCTAGGAAGATGCTAAGGACCTTCTCAATATCCCTGAAATCCCTCATCTATTCATAAATTGGCCCTTCTGGCAGGAATTATTTAAATTGTATATAACCTTATTTTGTGATGAATACCCTACTCTGTGCTAGGCACATTGTTAATGTTATTTATTATTTGTGAGCTTTTTAATTATGGGATTTCTCAAACATACACAAAAGTTGAGAGAACAGCAGGAACCCCAATGTAGCCATTACCCAGCCCCAGTAGTTATCAGCCGAGTCCAGTCATGTTTCATCTTCCCTTCCCCGACCCCCAATCCCGGATCATTATTTGAGAGCAAATTTCAAACATCATATCTCTGTAACTATCTGAAGTAATGGAGAAAAAAAAAAAAAACCAGTGGTTACCAGGGTTTCAGAGAATGAGGGAAGGGGGGATGAACAGGTGGAGCACAGAGGATTTTTAAGGCAGCAAAACTATTCCGTATGATACTGCAATGGTGAATACATGCCCTTATGCATTTGGCAAAACCCACAGAACTGTGCAACACTAAGAGGGAACCCTAGTGTAAAATTAAGTTAATAATAACATATCAGTGTTGATTCATGATTGTAAGAAATGTACCCACTAATGTAGCATGTCAATAACAGGAGAAACTATATCTGTGGATGGGGGAGGGTATGGGAACTAGCTGTACTTTCTGCTCAATTTCTCTGTAAAACAAACTGCTATAAAAATAAAAAAATAATTTAAAAAAAAAATCACATCTTTGGGAGGCTATTTCAAAGCCGTCCTCAACATGGTCAATCCTTGGGCCACTTCTCACAGTACGATTTTGTCTTTCTTTTAATACAGTTGCTACATGGAATTTGGACACTTTGGCCTTCCAGGAATTGAAGTCACAGTTAACTGAGGTTCCTGCTTCCCGAATCTTGAAGGAGAGTCCATCTGGCCATCCCAGAAATGGAGAGGGAGACAGTGGTATGAAGTTAGATTTCTTCCCTTTTGTGCCAACGTGGTCTTCATCCATGTCTAGTTCTGTGTTCGGAGTCAGTACAGAGTAAATGCCCAGCCGGGTGGGAAATGAGTAACTTCCTCGTGAGCAGAGGCAGGAAAGGGGGACAGGAACAGAACCCCCTCTCTGCTCCCTTTCCAGGGCAGGTCTGGAGGAAGTCAGTCTCTCCCCAGCAGAGCCTTATATCCTGTCACCCATACTTGGGAGGCTGGGATGGGCTGGCCTGGGCTGGGGGGAGATGAGAGAGGTGGTTATTTCACCCACTTGATTGTCACACAGACTTAACTACACCTGGAAAATGACATTTTTCAGTAGGTCCTTCATACATTTACCTTAGGGACAGGTATCCACCATGCACCAGCTCAACACACAGTTTGTTACTAAAGGTATTTTTTCTGGATTTTGGCCACTTAGGAAAAGTACCATTTGTCTCTTTCCAAAATGTTCCCTGAAAGCCTGACTTTAAGACTAAGACTGCGGTTTTCAGAAACGTTAACTATCCATGTGATTGCCAATTATTGCTAGCACTGAAGGGCATGTGTAATAAAAGAGGATGGAGGTTATGAAATACTTAAAATATGATTCTCTGAGAGATGCACAGCAAAGAGTGCCTGCCTTCTGTGAGGAAATCAAAGGTGCCCATTACAGTACAGAGATTTGTTGTGATTCTGCTAAATCTAAATTTTCAACCATCTCTTCCCCACATATAAAAAGTTACATACAGATTTTCTTGTATTAAAATGATGCATGAAATATGTGGCCCATTGATCAGGGCTTGGAAAACTTTGTCATATTAAATTATTCTTTTGAGTTGATTTTTCTCTGTCCTATTTTTTAATAATTAAATCAGACATAAAAGTCATGAAGAGTAGTGTCATGAACACCTATGATTCCCTGCCCAGCTGACATAGAATATTACAAATACAGTTGCAGCCTTCTGGGCAGCCCTCATCTTTACAACTAAGCTGAGCAGAAGCTCGATTCACATCAGACTGATCACAGAACATTTACCGTGCGCTTCCTCTATGCCAAGCACTGAGCATGTGTACATTTAACATTTGCAACAGCCCTACTACCCAAAACTCTGTTATCTCCTTTACCGAGGAGAAAACAGACTTAGAGAGTTAATTACTGAAAGTCACGCAGCCTGTGGGTGGCAAAGCCCAGATTTAAACTCAGACTGCCTGTCTCTAGGGCCCTTGCTTTTCTGCCAGCTCTGCTAAGCTTCCGTGTTGTCATTGTATTTGGAAAGATTATGGGTTAGTGGTTTTATTGTTTTGTTTTTCATTCAGGATGTGGAGAACTAGCCTGGGTAGGAGAGCCTTTCACTCTGAGAACAGCTGAAACGATCACTGGCAAATATGGTGTGTGGATGAGGGACCCCAAGCCCTCCTATCCCTATACCCAGGAGACCACATGGAGAATCAACACGGTGGGCACAGACATCCGCCAGGTTTTCGAGTACGACCTCGTCAGCCAGTTCGTGCAGGGCTACCCTTCTAAGGTTCACGTGCTGCCCAGGCCGCTGGAAAGCACAGGCGCTGTGGTGTACGCCGGGAGCCTCTATTTCCAGGGGGCTGGGTCCAGGACTGTGGTGAGGTATGAGCTGAACACCGAGACAGTGAAGGCTGAGAAGGAAATCCCTGGCGCCGGCTTCCATGGGCAGTTCCCGTATTCTTGGGGCGGCTACACAGACATTGACTTGGCTGTGGATGAGACAGGCCTCTGGGTCATCTACAGCACCGAAGAGGTCAAAGGTGCCATCGTCCTCTCCAAACTGAACCCAGAGAATCTGGAACTTGAACAAACCTGGGAGACTAACATCCGCAAGCAGTCCGTCGCCAATGCCTTTGTCATCTGTGGCACCTTGTACACCGTCAGCAGCTACTCCTCAGCCGAGGCTACCATCAACTTTGCTTACGACACAGGCACAGGTAGCAGCAAGCCCCTGACCATCCCGTTCAAGAACCGCTACAAGTACAGCAGCATGATCGACTACAACCCCCTGGAGAGGAAGCTCTTTGCCTGGGACAACTTCAACATGGTCACTTATGACATCAAGCTCTCCAAGATGTGAAAGCCTCCGAATCATACCAGCAAAGGCAGAAGGAGGTGATCAGGGCTCCTGAAGGGAGCAGGCGGAGGGCAGAGCCAGCCGGAGCCCAGGCTGCTGTCGCTGCTTTCCAAGCTTTCACTAATCCAGAAGGATGTTCCTGGTCATTGTCAGACTATGTGTAATAGCAATCTGCAGATTTACACAGTTTTGTAGTATAATAGATATGCTTTTCTTCTGACAGCTTTTAAGGGGATGTTTAACCAAAAGTTAAGCTTTCTGATGATTCAGGGCAGGGCCTGTAAGTTATGGTAGTTTTTTCATGAAAAACACTGCTCTTGCATGTTGCATGGTTACTGTAAACCACAACAAAAGCAACACTTCTAAAGGAAGAGGAATAGCTCTTGTAGCCAGCACTGAACATATGTAAAATGCATTTACTACAATTGGCCTGTAAGGCTTCAGATAGAATCCAGTTGGGTATTACACAACCCTTTGCCCTGGGAAATAAAATGATCTTACACAACATTCTTTTCCTTGAACTTTGTGGGAATCTTTTCTTAAGAGAAGAGTGCAGACTCCAACCATCAGATAGTTCCTTTGGGCTGGGAGAGGTGATTGCAGGATGTTAAAGGTGGGGGGGTGTGTGTGTGTGTGTGTGTGTGTGTGTGTGTGTCTGTGTGTGTGTGTGTCTGTGTGTGTGTGTGTCTGTGTGTGTGTGTGTCTGTGTGTGTGTGTGTCTGTGTGTGTGTGTGTCTGTGTGTGTGTGTGTCTGTGTGTGTGTGTGTCTGTGTGTGTGTGTGTCTGTGTGTGTGTGTGTCTGTGTGTGTGTGTGTCTGTGTGTGTGTGTGTCTGTGTGTGTGTGTGTCTGTGTGTGTGTGTGTCTGTGTGTGTGTGTGTCTGTGTGTGTGTGTGTCTGTGTGTGTGTGTGTCTGTGTGTGTGTGTGTCTGTGTGTGTGTGTGTCTGTGTGTGTGTGTGTCTGTGTGTGTGTGTGTCTGTGTGTGTGTGTGTCTGTGTGTGTGTGTGTCTGTGTGTGTGTGTGTCTGTGTGTGTGTGTGTCTGTGTGTGTGTGTGTCTGTGTGTGTGTGTGTCTGTGTGTGTGTGTGTCTGTGTGTGTGTGTGTGTGTGTGTGTGTGTGTGTGTGTGTGTGTGTGTGTGTGTGTGTAACTGAGGCTTGTGCCTGGTTTTGAGGTGTTGCCCAGGATGACACCGAGCAAACGGTAGAATCCACACCTTCCCACCTCCAAATCCTGGTGCTCTTGGCCCTTCCTGAACAATCTTTCCACCACCCTCCCCTCAACTCACCCTCTCTTCACCCTTGCTCCTCTTTAGTTCTCATCTGTTATCATAGGTATGAATGTCACGAGCCACGACCTCAGGTGAGCAAACATTATAGCATTATTTTTTCCCCCAATTTAAAAAATTGTGGTAAAACACACAACATAAAATTTACCATCTTGACTATTTTTAAGTGCACAGTTGAGTGGTATTATACACACTCACATTGTTGTGCAGCCATCACCACCATCCAGCTCCAGAACTTCTTTCACATTGTAAATCTGAAGCTCTACACCCATTTAGTAATAACTCCCCATTCTCCCCCGGCCCCTATAGCATTACTTTTTAATAACTGGACTTCACTTCTCTCTTCAGTTGCCATCATACCTCATGGTAGAAGACTTTATCTTGCCAATGCAGCTTGGACCCCATCCCATCAGTGTGTTGGCAGTCAGTTCACGTGTTTCCTGCCCCCCTTCTCTTCAAGGTGACATCTGTGCTTGAGGTAAGGAGGACTCTGACACTGAAGATCAAGAGACCAGGCAGAGTCTCTTACACCTGGGTTTAGCCACCAGCAGATTCTGGCATTTGGGCTTGACATCCATGCCTCCATATTCAGTTCCAGGTCTGGTGTCCTCCAAATTCTGATGGTCAGATGCATCAGGCATGTTGCTTTTTTCTAGCCTGTTGTGTGTCCCATCAGAGATATGGGGACATTTCAGGAGCCGGCTGTACCTTGGGACACAGGTTCCCTTTTGTCTTCTGCCCCTGCTGATGTGGGGCCACTCCTCCTGGAGGTTTGCCACCTACATAGGCTTTTCCTGGAAACAAGCAAATGTCTCTGCTGCTTCTCATGCTCCAACTTATCTGGTATATGAAGTCCTGTCAGGAACTCTCCAGAACCTAAGGTCTCTTTCTCTCTCGGAAGTTTTCTTGCTTCTCTAGACCTTATTCAGATTGCAGGGATGAAAAGGACAGTCTAGCCCTTCGTCTGCTACCTACTCAGGTTATTGTTCATGGGACCAGGACTCAGACTTTGGATTTCCAAGAGAGCCAGCTCTTAGATGTCAAAGTCTTGGCTTTAAAGATAATTTGCCCTACCCTGAGTTCTAAAGACTACACTTTGGAAAGCAAAGCCAAGAATTTGACTTTTCCCCTGAGAGTCAATCCTCATCAAGGCTACACATGTCATGAGTGAGTAGGGAGATAAGATTTCAAAACATCTCTGCACCGGTGCACTAGTACGTTCAGGCTGCCAAAGCAAATACCACAGACAGGGTGGCTTAAACAACAACAATCTATTTTCTAAAAATTCTGTTGGCTGGAAGTCCAAGATCAAGGTGTCAGCAGGGTTTGTCTCTCCTGGAGCCTCTCCCTTGGCTGGTAAATGCCCATCTTCTCCCCACATCTTCACATGGTCTTCCCTCTGTGGGTGTCTGTGTCCTGATCTCCTCTTTTTATAAAGACAACAGTCACTCTAAAGACCTCATTTTAACTTAATCACCGCTTAAAGGCCCTATCTCCAAAGATAGTCAACTTTCTAAAGTACCTGGATTAAAACTTCACCATATGAATTTGGGGTGAGGGACACAGTTCAGCCCCTTAACTATTGGGTATTATCACTGTCCCCCACTGAAAACGAAGAAGTCAGAATGCATGAGCTCATTTGCTCTACTGTGTCCCTTTAGCTGCCAGTCGTTTGAATGGGGAGTGGAAGGCGAGGAGACACCCTGGGTGACGAGGTGAGCGTCACAGCTCACACGCAGGCGAGCCGATCCCGTCTGCACAGCCCCGCTCAGGGCTCTGTCTCTTTCTCCCCAACAGCTACTGCTTCTGGCTTTCAGATGAAAGAACAGGGAGAAGAAAGAAGGAAGAGAGGGAAGAAGGAAACTCTTTCACTGCTCAGCTTCCAGGGCATTAGACTCCTGCATCGTTGACTGCTCCTTCCCCAATTCTTGTGCTTGTTCCTCCTCTTAGCCCCAATCTCTTAAGCTAGAGGTACCTCCAGGCTCAGTTTAGGGTCTCTTCTTTATCTACTCATTCCTCCGGTAATCTCATCTAGTACCAGGGCTTTAAACACCATCTCCACGCTGACGATCCCCTAAATTCACATCTCCAGCCCAGCCATCACTCCTGAACTCTAGATTTATGTATTTACGTGCCCACTTGCCATCTCCATTTAGACGTCTGTTAGGTCTATCAAGACAGCAAGGACTGAACTTCTGAGTTTCTCCACCCACCCCACCCGCAGACACATCTAATCTGTTCTTCCTGTATCTGGTGGAGACTTCATCTCTCCAGTTGCTCAGGACAAAACTCTTTCTCCACCCACCCCACCCGCAGACACATCTAATCTGTTCTTCCTGTATCTGGTGGAGACTTCATCTCTCCAGTTGCTCAGGACAAAACTCTTTCTCCACCCACCCCACCCGCAGACACATCTAATCTGTTCTTCCTGTATCTGGTGGAGACTTCATCTCTCCAGTTGCTCAGGACAAAACTCTTGGAGTCATCCTTACCCCGCTCTCTCATACTCCACATCCAATCTACCAGCAACTTCTGTTGATTTCATCTTCAAACACATAGATCCCATATCTGACCACACATCTCATCCCCCCAACTGCTCCTGGTCCACATGACCATCGTCTTGTTCCTGGATTCCTACAACAGCATCTGCACTGCTTCAGTTCCCTCCACCCACACAGCCTGTTCTCAACACAGCAGCCAGAACAATCCAATCAAAGTGCAAGCCAGGTCACGCCTCTCATCACACATTATATGTACACCTTATACTCCCAAATATGTATAACTATTTTCAATTTTAAAAATTCAATTAAAATTTGTTTCAATTAAAAAAAAATGATTTTAAAAATTAAAAAAGTGATCCTGGAACTTGCTCAGAAAAAAAACTGGAAATAAAATAACACAAGACTTAATCTTCCCACCCTTTCCCCTCCTTGATTTGATTCTAAACTGGCTTTGACCTTGAACACATCACTTAATACTGTTCCATCACTAAGAGAAATTTCTCTAATGATATCATGTTCTACCAATAGGGTAGTCACAGCCTCATGTGGCTACTGAGCCCTTGAAACATGGCTAGTGAAACTGAGGAACTAAATTTTTTATTTTATTTAGTCTTAGTGACTTTAAAGTTACATAGCCTCATGGGGCTAGTGGCTATCCTGCTGGGCGGTGCAGGTCTGTTTCCTCCGACTGAGGATGAGGCCAGTGTAAGATGAGCTCCCCGCTGGCATTGCCAGGTGCTCAGGGCATGCACCCCACCCCTGCTGACACAGAAGACCACAGGTAAGGAACCTGACTCCCAACAACAAAGCCCACTGACGGTGTGGGGAGCAGGACCAGAGCACATTTCCAAGGGCAGGTCTGGAGGGAGAACATCCACAAGGACTCTAGGAAGAAGCAGATGATATAAAAGATGGCATGTGAGGACATTTCCCCATGCGTATCCAAATTATCACTTTTTTTTTTTTTGGTCCTTTTTGGGACTGGCCGCACCGCGCTCAGCCAGTGAGCACACCGGTCATCCCTATATAGGATCCGAACCCGCGGCGGGAGCGCTGCTGCACTCCCAGCGCCACACTCTTCCGAGTACGCCATGGGCTCGGCCCCAAATTATCACATTTCTGAATGGTTTGAAAGCATCAAAAGAGTCCTAGAAGTCCATAGGGGTGCTTTGAGGGTCTGTCAAGAGACTGGAGCGGAGGACCCAAGCAATATACTTTTCCTCCAACTAAGTCACTCCACATTTGGCTGCCCTTCAGGGTAGAGTTTTCTGTTTGAGAGTTTGAAAAAAATCACTTCAAACTTTTAGAAGCAAACTTTGGAAATGTCAGTAAGTGTGAGACTCAACCACCCTTGCACCCGCACAGGGCATGGAGATTCAGCTCAGTTAAACTAGTGTAAGAGCCACAAAACTGTAGTTTCTCAGGCCAAGTTTCAAAAATCCAAACAACTACCTCAGGGTTTTCTGGATCTCAAGTATTTAAAGTCACAGAGGCCTGGACTTTTCACTGATTCAGATTTAGTAACAAGCAGTGAGGCCTGATACATTTTTTTTTTTAATTCAAATACAATTGACTATAGTATAGCATAAATTAAAGATCAATACATATACATATCATATCAGAAAATTGAAAAATCAAAAATCGCTCAAGTGTGTTAGTGCATTAATGCTCAGCAGTGGTTCTAGAAGAAGAAAAATAGGAAAGAACAAAGTTCTTTCCAAGACAACCTACAAAGACGATCCCAAGGATGTCTCTAAAACTGTCTTCTGGAGTTTTATGTAAGAGTCTACTTCAAAATCACTTAAGTTTTACATGTGCAGGAGACCGTGGGATCCTCGGCTGGAGATGGAGGGGGTGCAGGGGGTACCGTGAGGTGGGCCCTGCTGGGAGGAAGGGCTTGGTCCGACTCCGAACACGAGAGCCTCTCTCCAGCTTCTTCTCTAGGAGCAAAGGCACAGCTGAATGTTATTTGAATAAGGATAGGACTTTTAAAAGAGAAGACAGAAAAAACACCCCAGATGCTAGCACCAAAAGAGAACCACTTAATATCTTGGAGAAGATCTTTCTAGACTCCTCTATCCACATTTACAGAGCTATCACCTTGCAAGAAGGAGATATACTTTATTTATACTTTCATTGTATGTCAGCTTTTCTCCGAGTGAAGACTTCTTCACTGGTCCCTGTGGAACCCATGCAGCTGGAGCTTCCTCCTCCTCCCCTTTCCCTTTCCTGGAGGGTCTCTTGGGATCAGAGCAGGCGGTGTTCCCAGCAATTGGCTCTCTCCACCCCCTACCAGCCAGCTCTCTGCACATTTCAGCCTGGGGCAGTCTGTCTTGACGTTTCATTGTATTCCAGCTATTCTCAGCGCCAGTCCGGCCTTGGGCTCACTTTGCATCTCTTTTCTGCCTAACTGGCCCCCAGCCTGCAAGGTTCTCCCCTTCTGCTGAAGTAAACCAAGGCTTTCCCATCCTACTCAGGGCTGGGCAAACCCTGCCTACAAGGGAATGGGTCTAGCCTGGCAAGCTATCACAGATTCAGATTTAACTGTTTCCTGAACACTTTACTGTGTTCCAAGGACTGAAAATTAGCTAGGCACTAGAAACTGCAAGGATATTCTTGGCCACACCCAATAAGCCTTTCAGCTGAAGAAGCTGAGACAGAAGATGATTTACCCAGGTCAAGTGGCTAGTAAAAGACAGAGCTGGAATCTAAACTCAGATGTGGATCTGGCCACAAGTTCCCTGCTGCCATCTCCCAATCACAGCCGATCCTGTATGTTGCTGAGGGGATGTGGGGTGATGGAGAGGGGGTTGTTTAGTGGCCAGGAGAGGCCCCAGGATTGTGCCATCTCTTCCTTCTTGGGTGGACATTAGAGGACAGCCTCTTGGACACATGCCCACCTTCATGGTCTGAACCAGTGGAGTCAAGTGGGCCATGCACCCCACCAGTAAAGGTTTAAACACTTGTACGTATGTTAACTAAGAAACTGTATGTAACTTTTATCAATTCACAAATACTTTACATCCTAGTAAACTGAGAGGCACTAAATAATATTGATGGAAGTCCATATCATGGGCAGAGTCCATATTTCAAATCAGTAATTTTGATTTTTTTTTGGCCAACTTACATTTAGTAAGATCATTATTTTTAAGCTCAGAATGTACCTGACAAAGAGCTCAAGCCAGAGGTGTCAGCTCTGCCAGTTTCTTATGTGTTTATATTTACAGTACTGTATTGGAATTAGTTCAATATTTACATGGCAGAATTGTTTAGGCCACTTGTCTCTTTTTGAGGGTTATATTTATCAAGACTAGATAATATAACTTGTAAATCCATTTAACTAACCCAAATAGACTACAACATGGTGGCATTGCTGAAGGTGATTGGAGAAGCCCCCAGAAACTTCCTCCAGCCTTGCCCCCCATCCTTCCACCAAGAAAGGGTCAGAACCTACACATGAGCTTCTGACACAGCAATTTCAATAGAGTTCAGTTTTAATATAAATTGGAGTCCCAAGATTTTCTTTCTACACCTTTATGGGGAGCATTGGGCACCCCACTAGATCTGGGTATTTCAGATGAGAGAGGAGAGGACATCCCCACAGTGGCCATCGGTAGCAAATAAAAATACAGGGTAGCAAATAGAAATACAGGGTACCCAATTAAATTTGAATTTTAGAAAAAGACCACCACTAAATTTTAGTACAGTATGTTACGAATATTGCATTGATATCTTACACGTTAAAAAAACTATCTAAAATTCAAACTTAACTGGGCTTCCTGTATTTTACCTGCTAACCCTATGATGAAGGAAGGTCTCAGGCAGTTGAGGCCTTTTGGGATTGAAACGTGCAGCACCGGCAGCTCCCTACTTTGCTACCACAGGCAAACCCCTCTCCTTTGGGCCAAGCGAGCTGGGTAAGGTCTCCTTTTTAAGGGCTCTGGGGCTCACATTTATTCATTGTCCACTAGCACAGTGCTGGGCACCAGGTACCTAGTGGTAAAGGAGACACAGTCCTTGCCTGCAGGGAGCTTCCAGGCTAACTGGGAATGAGGATGAGCTTCAGGAAGTCCGGGCTGTCCCCAGACTTCATCTGTAAAGGCATGCTTTTTATGCTGAGTGGCTACACCATAGCTTCCTTCACATTATCAAAGTTTCAAAGCGATCCTCACCCCTCATTAAGAGCCACTGGTGTGAAGTTCCTCCCACCACCCACAGTGGACACATACAAATGAGTATCATCACCTCTTGAAGGCCCATGTAAGAAAGGTCTGTTTCCCACAATGGGTGACAAAGAGGTTTTCTTATCCATGAAATGTGCCTGGCAGCAGTGGAGGAATAAGTTTACACAAACCAGTGCCTCCTGCAGTGTCTCAGCAGTCATGCTTCATCCCGACCCCAGAAGCAAGCCAGAGGAGAGCTTTCGGGTACCTCATAGTCATGGTGACTCTGCGCCTGGTCACCTCAGAGGCGAGGTCTCTGTAGGGGAGGTTAATGCCATTGTCTGCAGGGCTCTTCTGAGCCATGGCTTGCACTCAGAGGAATCAAGGAATTTAGATTCGCTGCACCTGTGAATCTAAGACAAAAGCACCAGCAAACATGCCTCAGGTGTCAGGGAAATGCTTCGACTTGGTCCACGGGGCATGATTTGCAGAGTACTTTTGCTGCCATATTCTCAGTGGGTCCTCCCCATAGCCTGGCCGCCCTCCCCACCCTCCTCTGCCTTGGTTAAGGGGCAGATATTTCTTCAAATACCTGCTGCTGGGAGTGGGTGGGGGAAGAGCAAAGTCCGCACTGGCCGGCCATTTAGACAGGGCAGGCATGATTATTCTGATCATGCCATGGGGAGACTGGGGCTCAGAGAGATGAACCGACCCTCGCTGGGCTGCTTCCCCTCTAATGGGACCTTTCCTCCCAGGGCTATTTGGCACCACTGATACATGCAAAGCTTTCTTCCCTGAGTTCTTACCTTCTGAAGAATAGGAAAGGCACACAGATGAGCTGGGGTTTGTAGCCAGGCTACCTGTCCAGAGATACCTGTGGCATAGACACTGAAGGTTTGATTAGTACAAATAATAGTGGCCACTCATTTAGTGCTGGCCACCTTGGGATGTCCTTTTACATTATGTTATTTGATAAGCATGGTAACTCTACAAGGTACATATTATGGTCCTTATCCAACCACTGGGACAACTGAGCAGCAGAGAATTTAGGCAGCTTCCTTAGAGGCACAGAGCTAGAATTTGAACCTAGGTTTATCTGGCTTCAAAGACTCTGCTCTCTCCACTCCAGAGCCAAGCAGCCCTCAAGTTCTGCCTCCTGTCAAGCCATCTCCAAAGGAAGAGGAAATATATCCCCATTCCTGGATACTGGGCCATTCTTAGAGAATGAATTGCAGTGGCCTGAGCTCAGCAGCCTTATCTTGTGAAAGGAAAAGTTCATTCTTTTGAGGATGCCCAAGTGCCTTACCTTTAAATCCCAGATCAGCTTAGTGCATAACCTCTTTCACACTTTAAACTCATGGTTTTGCTAAGAGATGTTCTTATTACGCCCTCCGTACCCACATAGCAGCTACTCCACCTCCTCAGAGAAGGAAAAGACCAAAAAATGACCACCAACATCAACCTCCTCCCTTTTGCTCTTTTATACTCCTGTAGTCAGTCAGTCTTAGGAACTTGAGTTAATGGGATTGATTTGCACCCTTGGAGTCAGCAGCTGACTCCAATTATTCCTGCAGACATGGCCTTGAGAAATCCCACAGACATCTCAGGGAGAAGATGAGTCTCAGGTGCAGAGTAGGGGAAGGGCTTTCTGTCACTTGGGCAACAGGAAGTGTGGGCTTAGAGGCTGGTAACCATGACATCTTGACCTAATATCTATTGACATTTTACAAAGAGAATTCCTGTATGCCTCTCCTCCCAGAACCATCACAATCATTGATCATGCCCTTCCTGATAATTCCCAGCAGTTCTGTTGAGGTGGCAGGTGCTTTGGCTTTGAAATTAAGAGTTGATTGCACACCTCCCACTTTTGAGCCTAGTGATGTTGGGCAAGTAATTTAACCTCTAAGATCCTTAGTATTCTTATCTGTAAAAGAGGAGTAATCTTTGTCCTAGGGCAGTTGTGAGCATTGAGAAAATATTTGCAAAAATCCTTTTTTCCCCCCAATGTTCAAAAGGTTTGTGGAAAAATGGGGTTAATAAAAGGTAATATAAATCCTTACATGAGCTTTTTGAAGGCTCCTTGTATGTGTATGTGTGAATATATGTAGACAGATAGATACAGTTATATCCCCTCACATAATGCCATGAATATAAGCCTTGTCCTTCCAAACCCAACTATATACATCTTGAAAGCAGGAGCCCTATTTTTTCCTTTCTTCCTATCTCAGGACTTGCCAGTGTTGAGCTCTCAGTGGGGGCCTAACAATTAAATTGAATCAGAATCTTCAGAAGCATTGTGTTCTCATCTGTTTCCTTCAGCCATATGATTCCCAAAGTCTCTAAATTGTAAAGGGTTTTAAAAGTACTGTATAGACAAAGTTTTGCATTGTGCTTAAATATATCAGAAACAATTCTTGTATGTCAATTTCAGAAGAGACACAGTGACGGTACTCATTTCTTCTTCTTCTTTTTTTTTTTTTTTGTGACCAGTAAGGTGATCGCAAACCTTGGCTTGGTGTCGCCCGCACCGGCCATCCCTATATAGGATCTGAACCCGCGGCGGCA
Source organism: Galeopterus variegatus (assembly GCF_000696425.1). Classification (NCBI taxonomy): domain Eukaryota; kingdom Metazoa; phylum Chordata; class Mammalia; order Dermoptera; family Cynocephalidae; genus Galeopterus; species Galeopterus variegatus. The sequence goes on from NW_007729864.1 coordinate 26,724, forward strand.
GCGCTGTTGCGCTCCCAGCGCCGCACTCTCCTGAGTGCGCCACGGGGTCGGCCCGGTACTCATTTCTTAAAATGGTCTGTTTTCTGTGTATTTGCTGCTGTTTTGGTTCAATTGCTTTGGAGAGCAAAGTCTGAGCTTTAGATAGGAACCGTCGAGTTGTAGTAGTGCAGATACATCTAAAGTGGTTAACAACACTATGAAGCAGGAAAAATCACTACCTCCTATGCTAGCCATCCTGCAGGATATGCCATATTTATCTAAGACATGTTCCTGAATCCTGACATGGAAACATGAAGTTCACATTTCCTGTAAGGAGAGGCCCTGGTAATAGAACAGTTGATCAGTAAGAGAGTCTGTGTTTCTTTACATGGATGATCATGAAGCCACAATAGAAGAAATCTGCTACTTATGAGAGATAATAGGTATTAAAGCTTGGATTCAAAATACGGTCTACTTGACACCAAAGTCCATAAAATTTAACAACCACATTTCTTCACTTAACAAAATACATACGTGGGTAAAATAAAACAGAAACACGTATACTTTAGAAACAATAGAAATATTCAACTATAAAATATAATTTTAAGTAAGGGCAAGAAAACTTTTTTTTAAGCAAATGTATTTTGTTATTTTTTTACATTTTAGGATGCTGTTGCGGAGCAGTTGGGAGGGAGGCAGAGAGGGGAAAGGGATTGAGGCCCGTGGTACCCCCCTCATTTCCACAGGGGAGACTGGGGGTCTTCCAGTGGTGGTTTGGTCATTGCTGGGCTGGGTGCAGATGTCAGGTGGGTGTGACAAAAGCCCTCGCCCCCCACCACGCCAGCTTAGGAACCTGGGGCCCTTCTTGTTGCAGCTTGGTGGTCATCATTGGGCTTGTTGCACATGTTGGGGGGTTGTGACTGACGCCCTTGGTCCCCCACCACCCCAGCTCAGGAGAGCCCAGGGTGCTTCCTGCATCAGTTTGGTGGTCATTGCTGGGCTGGCTGTGGGTTTTGGGGGGGCATGGCCGAGGCCCAAGGCCCCCTACTGCCCTGGCTCAGGAGAGCCCAGGGTGCTTCCTGTGGCAGCTCAGTGGTCATTGCTGGGGTGGTTGTGTGTGTTGGGGGTGTGTGGCCGAGGCCTTGGTCTCCCACCCTTAGGACTGGTTGTGGGTGTCAGTGGGCATTGCTGAGGCCCCCAGCCCTCCCCTCTTTCTGGCTCAGTAGCCCAGCAGACTTCCGGTTCTTCTAGGTGTTATAGGTGTTCTTTGGTGAAATGAGACCTTTACTAGTTAACATCAAACTTTGTCTCTCGTTGCAGGTACTTTGTTTTTTCTTTCAGTTCTGTGTTGGATTATTTGCTGTTCCTACTACTTAAACTCTGTGCTGGAACTAATTTGTTGTCCTTTTCTTACTTCTAAAATGGGGAAACTTCCTATGGGGACCAGTACTTGAGCTCTGTGGTTGAGCTAAATTGCTGCTTTGCTGCTGATTCCCTAGGAGGAAAGACTTTTTGTGCAGCTCGGGTTTTAATGGTTGACTTTATAGGTACTTCTGGGTCTAGTGAAATCCAGTGCACCTGGGTTGTGTAGAAACTCTGGTGTGGGCCTGAGTCTTTTCATCAAACTGCACCCCCACGCAATTCTATATTCCTGACCAGTCTCCTCTGAGTGGTCCTATACTGACTGGGTTGGATCAGCTGTCCTTGCCATGTCCCAGTGTTCTCCCAGTGGGCCCATTTTCCCCACTGCCTGTGCTGCAAACACTTCCCCTGGGATGGGCCATGCACTGGTCCCTTGCGGTGACTCACTGGCCTCTGAGTGGCTTCTTTTTTTCAGTTGTCATGGCTCCTTGCTCCTATGTGGGTCCACAGGAACCCTGTTAGTGGTCTTGCTATGAATAGGCCCTCTTCTCCCCTGCCATCTCCAAGCAACTTCATCTGAAGGGCACGGCTATGGCTTTTTGCGAGCTCCTGCTCTGTTCACTCAGCAGCTCCAGCCTGGACATGGCCGGGGCTCAAAACGATCAGAGCTGTTTTTTCTTTCTCTCATCATGGCTTCTCCTGCCTTCATGAACTCTATAGGTCTCTCTTCATCTTCCCCTGAGCTGTAGCAGCCCAAGCTTGGCTGTTGTTGCTTTCTTTATAGTTGTAAATTGGTTGATTTGTGGGAGAGAGTGACACTGGGGACTATCTATTCTACCATCTTGACTGGAAGTCCGGGGCAAGAAAACTTCTGTTAGATTCTCTTAGTTTCTTGGAAAGTAGACTGAGGATACCTCAAGTGATAGGGGCTTTTTGGGAGGATACTTATGGCAAGCAAGGAGACAGGGATCCTCTTTGATGAACAGGATGAGTGACCTAATGGGCCTCACAGAAGAGTGAACTGGAGAGCCAAAGGCACATCTAAGGACTATACTGTCTTGTCATCCCTACAACAGCAAACACTTATGGCTCTAGCACTCTACCATAAATGTGATCCAGTTATTCTCAATCTCTGCAAAGTGTATAGGGCCAATGTAATTTTTCATAGACCTATATGCATGGTTGAGATAACAGGACAATTAGCACTAACATGAACTCTGAGTTCCTCAAGTAGAGTCTCAGCTCCCTTGGCCCACTCTTGGGTTTCAGAACTAGCATGGCTGAGTGCCAACCCAAGTTACAGTCCCCTATCTGCCTACCTGATGCCTGTACCATGCAGCTGTATATGGCAAGAGAAAAACATACAACCTTGATGACTGGTCTCACTTTAAATTGACGACTGCTGCTTTAAGTGGGTGCTTATCCTAAGCCTAGACACCTTCTCATCTCTCCTCAAACCTTCAACGCAGCTCCCCAATTCTCATTCCTAGCTGATGAAAATTCAAACAATCATAAGAGAACTTCCACACTCACAACATCTACCCACCTTCCTGCTTTTGTGCCCATATTCCTTGTCTCCTTTCCCAGGACTCTGAATGAACTACGGGCACTCTTCAGAGGCCAATCCATCCAGTGGGCACTAAATCCCACTCACTCTCATCTACTCAAGGTCTTTATTGCAGCAGTTCTCCCCTCTCTACTGGATCTTTCCCGTCAGTGTACAAACATTGTTTCTCCCATCTTAAAATCTTCTCTTAACCCCACTATTCACCACCATAAAACGAACAAAAATTGCATGAAAAAGCTGTCTGTATTCATCATCTTCAATTCCTTTCCTCCATTTTCTATCATTTCCACTGCAAACATGATTTACCAAAACATTGCTCATCTCATTTGGCTATCAGCGGCATTTGAAATGGTAGACAGCTTCCTCCTCCTTGAAACATTTTATTCATTGACTTCCATGACACCACGCTGTCCTCTGCTTCAAGCCCACTGGTTACTCTTTCTCAGTCCCCTTTGCTTGTTTCTTCTCATTTTCCTACACTCGTAATATCAGAGCATCCCAGTCTCAGTCCTTGAATCTCTTCTGTTCTCTACACTCATTTCTCTGTTGATCTCATCTAGTCTCATTATGTTAATACCATCCATGCTGGATGATGACATCCATCCATTTGTCTGTTTCTGCAGCCCAGCTCTCTCCCCTGAACTCCAGACTTATGACACATCAGCTGCCTACTTGACATCTTCATTTAATAAACAAACTCAACATGTCCAAGACCGAACTCCTGATCAGCTTCATCAAACATGTTCCACCAGCTGTTTTCCTTATATCTGTTAATGGTAAGCCCATCCTTTCAGATGCTTGAGCCCCAAATCTGAAAGTCATCTTTGTCTTTCTCTCTCAAAACCACATTTAGGGCCGGCCCCGTGGCTCACTCGGGAGAGTGCAGTGCTGGTAGCGCGGAGGCCGTGGGTTCGGATCCTGTCTAGGGATGGCCAGTGCACTCACTGGCTGAGCGCAGTGCAGACAACACCGTGCTGAGGGTTGCGATCCCCTTACCGGTCAAACCCCCCCCCCCCAAAAAAAAAAAACCAAACCCACATTTAATCCATCAGCAGATGGATTATCAACTCTATTCTTCAAAGTTTACCCAGAATCCAGCCACTTCTCATCACCTCCACTGTTACCAACTTGGTCCAACTCGCCATAATCTTTGTCATGGATCACTACAAAAGCCTCTTCTCCAGTCTCCCTGCTCTCACCCTCGTGCCCCCTCAAGTCTATTCTCAAAATGCAGACAGAGTGATCTTTTAAAAAAATGTCATGTCATGTTTCGCCTCTGCTCCAAACTCCATTTCAGTCAGAGTAAAAGCCCAAAAATTCGGCCTTCAAAGCCCAATACAATCTGCCTTCTCCTCCCACCCCCAATTACTCTGATCTCTCAACTCCTGTCACACTTCCCCTTTCCCCCCACTCTTCTCTAACCATCTGGTTTTCTTACTGTTCTTTGAACACTCAGAAACACAGCCTCTTCAAGCCAGGTTTCTGCATTTGCTGTTGCCTCTGCCTGGAATATTCTTTGCCGAAATATCTGCATAGCTTTTCCCCTCTCTTCCTTGAAGTCTTTGCTCAATGCTGTCTGCACAGTGATGCCTTCCTTGATTACTCCATTTAAACATAGAAAAGAGATGAGTTTTCATCTGCCACACTCACTGCAGGGCTTAACGAACACGTACCAGCTGGGGCCAGTATATTTGCATGGGACTGGATCCTGAGAATGCTGGAAACAGGGGGGCTTATGAGAACACTCTCCTGTGATACATGTTTTAATTCCTCAGCAAGGACGTTGGGAGACAGTGCTCACATGCTGCTATGATGGTTCTTGGAAGCCAGGAGTAAGGCATGGGCCACACTGAGTGAAGTAGAAATTCTTACATAGATTGTGGAAGAAGAGAACAAAAGGCTCGGAGAAATGAGCATTCTAGACTGGATATACTGTGTAAAAGCAGAAAACCCACCAATGTGTATGTCGTATGGGAGAGCCTGGAGGATACTCCCTTCACCAAAAGGACAAGGTATGTACTGCTGAAAAGGACTGCAGCATCATTGGGAAGCTCACAGGTGGCTGTCCTCTGTAGCCAAGGGCTGATAGTAGAAGATGCTTTTATTAGAACTGGCCTCATGTATAACAGCGGGCATAATAGGATACTAAAATAATAGAGATCAGGTGGCAGTACTAAATGATCGGAAACAAGGTGGATAAGATTACTATAATTAGCAGCAAGATTAGAGTGGCAGTTGGGGGTTGACACTGCTCACACTCCCGACGAGAACTGGAGAGGTGATTAACAGAGCTCAGAATTCCCAGGAATGACGAACAGTCAGCAGGTGTTGCTCAGGCACTACACTCAAAAGAGATCAGTGATGGACCGAGGGCAGCCACCTCAATAAAAAGTCACATCCCTGGCTCAGTCTGGACCTAGAACCCACTGAAGGTAACAGTGCTTCCACAGTGGTCCTCGGCCTGAGGTAGGGGCAATTGTAGAGGAAAATGCTAAGTTGCTGAGTAAACGTCTTTGAAACTGCCTCCTGCTAATCAGTGTAGTAAATCAAATATCATGTGGCGGGTGGGAATATCTCTGACTGGTGGTTTCTAAGCCACCCTTAGAAACCGAAAGGGTGAAAGGTTAGTGGTTCCCGTAATATTCCCCATTTCATTTACTTCTTTGCCCCCTACAAAAAACAGACAGAAGACTACTGAAAATTCAACCAACTTGTAGCCCTAATTGCAGCTTCTGAGCCAGAAGTAATATATTTGTTAGAACAGATGAGTGTGGGTCTACCCATCAATGAAGTTTTTAGGGAACCTGAGGTCTGGGGCATGATGTTCCATCTACTCTAAATTAAAGGATAAGATATTGCACCTCAGACCTCCCAGCACTAAGGAAGCCCAAAGGCTGGCAGGCCTCTGAATTCTGAGGTAGCACATCCCATACTTAGAAGTACTGCTCTGACTCATATACTGAGTGACACGAAAGTCTGCCAACTTTGAGCAGGTATTAGAGCAGGAAAGGACCCTGCATGTCCAGGCAGTTGGGCAAGTGGCCGCACAGCCACTTGGTCAGTACTAACCAGAAGACCCCATGGTATTAGAAGTTTTGGTGATGGAAAAAGACGTTTTGTGGCAGGCTGCTGTAGGAGAATTACAGTGCAAATACATGTGCAATGGAGTTTTATATAAGGTGTTCTGGAGAAAGAGCACCTGACCTTGGGACATGAAGTGACCAAATGGCCAGAACAGCCCATCTTGAATGGTTAGATCCTCAAAATCGTAAGTCTGAGCAGGCCCAGCAGCACTCTGTCACACAATGGAAGTGATACATCCAGAAGTGTGTATAAGTAGGGCCTGAGGGCACAAGCAGGTGGCCCAGACACCCACATTATTCACTAATATTGCACCAGCACCTCTCCCTCAACTCATACCTATGTTTGCCCAACAGGTCTCTTATAATCAGCCCAAAGAGAAGGAAAGAAACTCATGTTTGGTCTGTTAATTCAGTATGTAGGTGCAAGCCAGAAGGGGATAGCTGCTACACTGCAGCTCTTCCCATGGGTGGCCCCAAATATTAATGACAAGGGAAAATTGTCCCAGTGGTTAGTTCCAGGCAATGCATTTGTTCTTCATGTGGAAAGAGAAGTTGCCCAAGGCAAGAATATATACAAACTCAAGACAATGGCAGTTGTATGGATGGTCGGTCAGGGGCCTGGAACGTAAACACGTGGATGACCATCCAACCACTCGATGACTAGAATTCCTATATAGATTAAATAGAATAACCCATATATAGTGTTATTCTACAATGAACAGATATAGATTAAATAGAATAACCCATATATAGTGTTATTCTACAGGCAGGACCTCAGCTAGCACCACTGTCAGAGAACATTACAGAACATTACCCTCATGGGATCCTGCATAACATTTCATTGGACCAAGGAACCCACATTACAATAAAGGACATGTGGCGGTAGGCGCATAACCATGGGATCCAGGGGTCCTCACATTTTGTATCACCTAGAAGCTGCCAGCCTGATAGCACAGTGGAATGGCCTTTTGAAGATACAACTGAGGTGCCAACTTGGAGATGACACCCTGCAAAGATGGTGTGGTAGGCAGCCTCTAAGATGACCCTCAATGATCTCTGCCTCCTGATATTTACATCTTTATGCAATCGCTGCTCCTTGAGTGTGGCCTTTTAAATTTATTTTTAACTTTGGAATGTGATCCTATTTTAAAAAAAGAATTTATTTTTTAACATTGATTGTACATATTTATAAGGTGCAAAGTTGTATTTCAATACATGCATACAATGTGTGATGGTCCAATCAGGGTTAGCATATTCATCATCACAAAAAAAAATATATTTTTTTGTAATGAGAATATTTGAGTTCTTCTGTGCTAGACATTTGAGAACATGCAATAAGTTATTAATTATAGATGCCTAGCACTACTGTACACCACTAGAACTGATTTTCCTATCTAGCTGTATTTTTTTTGGCGGCTGGCCGGTATGGGGTTCCAAACCCTTGACCTTGGTGTTACAACACCATGCTCTAACGACATGAGTTAACCTAGCTGCAATTTTGTGTCCGTTAACCAACCTCTCACTATCCTCCCTGCCCCTCCCTTTCCCAGCCTCTAGTAACAATTCTACTCTCTACTTCTAAAAGTTCAACTTTTTTTTAAGCTCGCACATAAGTGAGAACATGTGGTATTTACCTTTCTGTGCCTGACTTATTTAACATAATGTCTTCCAGGCTCATCCACATTGCCACAAATGACAGGAATTCATTCTTTCATGGCTGAGTAATATTCCATTGTGTATACATACCACATTTGCTTTATCCATGTATCTGTGGATGGACACCTAGGTTGATTCCACATCTGGCTATTGTGAACAGTGCTGCAACAAACATGAGGGTGCAGATATCTTTGGTAAGCTAGTTCTATTCCTTTGGATAAATACCCAGCAGTGCGATTGCTGGATCATATGGTAGTTCTATTTTTAGTTTTTTTGAGGAACCTCCATACAGTTTTATGTAATGGCTGTACTAACTTACATTCCTATCAACAGTGTATGAGTTCTCTTTTCTTTGCATCCTCGCTAGCATTTGTCTTTTTGATAATAGCTATTCTAACCGGGACAAGATGGTATTTCGTTGCGGTTTTGATTTGGGTTTCCCGGATTAGTGATGCTGAACATTTTTTCATATACCTGTAAGTCCTCTTTTGAGAAATGTCTATTCAGGTCCCTTGCCCATTTTTAAATTGGAGTTTTTCTTGCTGTTAAGTTCCCTGTGTATTCTAGATAGTGATCCCTTCCTTATTGCAAGTTTGCAAATATTTTCTCCCATTCTTCTGGTTGCCTCTTCACTGTTGTCTTGCTGTGCAGAAGCCTGTTAGTTTGATGTAATCCCATATGTCTATTTTTGCTTTTGTTGCCTGTGCTTTAGAAGTCTTCTCCACAAAACTTTTGCCCATACCAAAGTGTTGGAGTTATCTCCAAGGCAGGCCCCATTAAACTTCCTGTACACATCTCTTTTGCACTGTTTCCTGTGGAACCTGACCTAAGGCAAATATGGTAATTGCTGAACAAATGAATAATTACAATTTGGAGCTGAGGGATGTCATACTATCCATAACGTATATGAGAGAAGAGCCCAAGAACCACCAGAGATGTGCAGGTATTAGAATGATAGGGGACAATCCAGAGCTGAAGTTGGGCATATGCCAGCACTTTAGAATGAAACGGCATTAACACCATGGAATAGGAAAGGGTGTCAATGGTCTTAAAGTTTTTTTTAGAGAACCATTTTTTGGAAGTTAAATCTTATGTAGTACTTCAATACATAAAGTGGAAAGAGGGCCAAAAGTTATCCACCAATGTTGCTTTTTTTTATGGTGAGACATCTCTGGAACGTAGGACCCCTCAGTATAATCTGAAGTGGGAAAGAGAAATGCTGACTTTAATGTGATATTTACAGGACTTATAACTCTAGTAAATTCCAGCTTTCTGAAGAGCACAGATGCTAGTTTAGACTGCGCTATGTATATTTAACAATGCAATTAAGTAATCTTATTGCAACCTACCAGATGCTGTATATTTCTAAGAAACTTTATTCGTTTAATCATCAAAACCCTGTTAAGAAGTATCATCTCCACTTTAGAGCTGGGAAACTGAGACAGATAAAGGTTGAGAGATTTTTCTTAGGTTATTCACTTGGTTACTTCAAGCCCAGGGCATCCATAGCAGTGTATCTGAGGAGAACCTGTGCTCGAGAATCAGACTGTCTGGACCAAATCCTGCCTCCATCTCCACCCTCTCCCATCTGTGACTGTGTTAAACAAAAAAACTTGTCTTCTACATTTCTGGCACCTGACACATAGTTAATACTTAACTCCTCTGCCTATACCAGAGCTTCATCTCTTGCTTAAACTATCTAGCTAAGTTTTTCTTTTCCTATAGCTCATTATTCCTTTCTGTCCAGGGAAATTGAAAAAAAAAAAAATTGTTACATGGGAATATGGAGTAAATTAGTGGCTCTTAACCGAACTGTAACCACCTGCTAGGTAACACACATCCTGACTGATGTCCCTAGCTAGTAGGCAGTAGTCCGTATTTTTTGATTTCTATAATTTTCACTAAAAAACTGATAACTGAGAAAGTGTGTCTGGAAAAATTCAAAGGAATTCTAAGATTGCTTTAAGACAAAATTGAAAACTATAAGTGATGCATACGTAAAACTCTAGTTAGCAGACATCCCAAAGAAATGGCATAGCCCTTCATCAAGACTGGATGGAAAATAAATGTATATCTAAAGTCCAGCAATTATGGTATCCCTACTTTTGGATTTTCTACTTTAACTGACTAGCCATCAGTCCAGAAAGATCTGAGGACTTTTTAGGAATCCAGTGACAACACGTCAGGTTCAGCCTACCATAGAAATTAGCTTTTATTCATTATACCCTCCCAAATGCTGAAAATCAAAAGCACTCCGGCGTGAAGTCTGTTGCCACTGTCTTCTGGCTATTTCAGGAAAATCATATGGAGCCACTGCATTGAGCTCCAAAAGCAGACTTAGCCCTATACCTGAGGGTATGAATGAAGACCAGCACATGAGGAAGGAAAGGGGCCAAGGAAACATTTCTGTTTGGTACCTTAAAAGCTACATGCAAATGCTAAGGTGGGCCAATGTAACATTAAGACATCATTGTCCTGTTCTTTCATTTCACAAGTAACAATTTTATGGCTGAAATTTCTTAAAGCACCTAAATATAAGTCTGTCAAAGTAAGATGCATTAAAAAAAAAATCTTTTATATTATTCCACCGGGTAGAAAAATATTGCAAAGGAACATGAAGTGAATACTGAAAATACTAAGAAGCTATGAAATAAATATACTGTGATGGCAGCATGAAAAATTACTGGTGACCTGTTAGAAAAGACATACCAAAATACATTTAGGTTCTGACAGTCTTTTTAACTCTTTCTAATCTATGATACATTCTCATTCTACCCTCTATATCTTGCCTCCAGCCAAGAGTCTGTTGGAACTTTTCATTCTGTAATCTGCATTGTGAAAACAGTTAAATTAAAGGACTTCAAAGTATAAACGTACTTCAAAAAGTTCAAGGAAAGACTCATATTATCTAATTCTATTTTTCCAAGAACTTTTTGAAGTACCCTCATATACCTTTCTCTCATTTGCCAACCCTACTTCCCCACTCTTATCACAAGCATAATTTGTTATTAACTAAGGACAAAGACCAAGACTCCCCCACACCTCTATTTTTCAGAGTAGCTCAAGGGGCAGAGAACGTTCAGAAGTTTATGTGACCAAATCTACTGTCAACTATTAACTGCAACATCTTTTGGTTGTCCTGTCACATGTCAGAGAAGGCAGAGACAAGATTTGCCTGACCAAACTGTGGAAACACTTATACAAATATCTTACTTTTGCTTTTGTTGCTATTTTTTTCATTGTAGATCCTAACAAAGAGCTCAAAGTATTAGTGGTGTTGTAAGTTAATGCCACCAATTGAGCAGCACATACCTGGTGGCTTGCAAGTGGAGATAACTCAAGCTGTATAGTTGGTCACCCCTTAGGTCCTACAATTTAGGAGAATTAAACTTAAGGATAGAATATTAAAAATTACTGACAATGGAAGTGACTTGGTAGGAAGGCAAATATGTGAAGTGGTGACTTTAGCTCTGGTGTAGGTTTGCATTCCCAGCCTTATCCATCCACACCCTTTCCCACAATCCCTTGCAACAAACCACAGCTTTTACTTTAGAGCACATTTTGAGAAAAACCTTAGACTGAAAAGCTTCGATCAAGGCAGGGCTTACTATTACTTGAGTATTTTGAGTACTGTGAGAATCACAGTATCCATGAATAAAGAAGGCACATATGTCATTAGTGACTGAATGACTAGTTTTTCTAAAGCTGGATCTGGAAGCCAGGTATTTTGGACATAGGATTTTAGGATAAGCAATAACAGTCCCTCAGTACTTTACAAATTGAGTAAACAATAAAACAAATGCCCTACAGTCTTCCTGAGCAGGTGATAATACCTACGAATGTGCTAACAAAAACACGAAAAACACAAATTTAAATAATACCAAGATCTATTTTTGGTCCTTCAATTTCTGTCCAGAAGAATTGTGAAACTCTTTTCTATATTCAGCACTTTGTGTCAATAAGGCGACTTCTCTCTTCCTCCTTGCCAGACTGTTTTCAATATGAGTTTGGTTTACCTTTCCAACGGGAGCCATGAATATCACCCTTCATGACAATACTTACTTTGATTAAATATAGAGTTTTTGAAAGTCAGAAATCAAGTCTTTGGATTATAAGTTATTCCTAGGGCATAATGTACTATTTTGGTACATGACAGACCTTCCTTCAGATTTTAAGAATGGATTAGAAGCTCCAAAATTCATTATTTAGAGAATACTTTATTAGTTTCTGTAATCAAACCCATGTAGATAAGACCTTACATATTTAATACAGTGCGTTACCCCTGTACAAATGGAAAAAAATTAAGTTTAACGTTTCTAGACCAATATGGCTGTTAATTTCTGTACAATGCCAACTCAACAAGGTAAACTGGGATACTTTTTCCAAAGTTGACAGCACAGCTAAAGTTTCCAAAAATTCAAATTATATATATATATGTATATATATATTTATATAAAAAGACCAATAATAGCAGTATGTTATGCATCAATAGCAGCAACAGCTTTTCCAAGTTCTGCAGTCATCTGAACAAAATTAGAGACATCCAGCACACTCCATTAAAAAAAAAGGGGGGGAAAAAAGGTAAAAAACAAAACCCCAGAAAACAGCAAAGTTCTATTACTGTTGTGGTACCTGGCACCGTTTTTTTTTTATTAGCTTCTCAATCATCATCTGGAAAGTAAACATTCTAGAATAACATCATTAAAAACAGCTCTGATAAAGCACGGTCACTACTACGTATCATAAAGCAGGTACAAGATATTTTACATTCACAGAGGTATGATACAGTACTGTCCTACATCTATAATACTAGAGGATACAATTAAAAAGGCATTATTTGAGACTTGATTCTACTTTTCCAGCAGAGGGCCCAAAGGATCATGACACAGCTCTGTAAAGAAATGCACCTTCTTAGACAGGATTTCCTTCCATTAGCAGCACCGTTCTAGGTACTCACTGCTCTTTATGAACATCAGCTAAAAACCGTTAAAAAAAAAAAAAGAAAAAAGAAAAAAAAAAGGCCATTGGATTTATACAAAGATGATCAAGTGGAGGCAAGCAAGACTCAACCTAACTAGTATTTTACCCGATCTGTCATGTTTGAATGGTGAGAACTCCATGGAAGAAAGGAGATGCCAAGTAGTGCTTCAAATCTCCAGACCACAACCAAAACACAGCATCATTTCAAACAGAAGCAGTAGCCAAGCATTGCTCACTTGGATATGTTCAAAGATGCTGACATCAATATTTAATCATCTGCTCACTCATCCGGGAAGAAGGGGAGATCAGTTACTACTGTACTTTGATTGTGTTCAACTCAATCACCATGTTACAAAAATAGCAAGCTGCCATAATAAAAAATAAGGCTCCTCTATCCAGCACCAGTTATCTTCAGTTCTTCACTTCCAAGCCTACGAATGCCATAACTATATCCAAAGAACATAAGGGAGCAAAGAAACCACATCTGATGTATTAGCTGGAACCACCACATTGTTCAGGCTGAGCTATTTCTCTGCAGTGTTACTTTCCTCATATTTCTGGTGTTTCATCTTACCAAGTGATTTTTAGGTCTAAATTATATGCACTTAAGGAATGTGTGCACGTATTTGTATATAGAGCCTGACTGAAGATGCACGGCATCAACAGAGTGCATGTTATAAAGTAGGTGCAAGCTTGCAAAGCCTCATTTTTACTGGTGCAGCAGCTGTGTATCAATATAAATTGCTCCTATGTTCCTTGTGCATCTCCAAGCTCTGGACAGGATAATGTCACAGACCATTTTATTCCTTTGGCTGATGGCATTACCTGACTTCACCGTCCCTGTTTCCCCTCCCTCCTCCCCCAATCCCCTGAAATAAACCACATCCTTTAAGATTTTGTTTCTTCAGTTTTGATCGCCTGAGGTTTGATTGGTCCAGTTCTAACAGGTTTGGTGGCTATGGTGGGTGCAGGGGGTGGCTTTTCTTCTACTTTTTCCTGACAGACACCAGGAGGGTCGGTCAGTGTTTCAGGAGGTTTACTTGAATCATTGTCCACTTTCTGGGCTTTGCCTCCTATCTGTTTGCTCTGTTGCTGTTCAGAGAAGAACCGTTGCGTGGACTGAAGAACCTCTGCTCTCTGCTTTGCCTTAAAAAATGAGAAACAACAACTGAAAATGCCGCAGCATTATGAAAGCCTGTCAAATCAATCTCAGTTCAAATTCTTTTACCAATCACAAATCGGTTTCCCCTCATGTTTGTTTGGCTCAAGCCAAAAGTACCTCATTGATTTTTCAGCTTTTAATGCATAGATTTCTTCCTATCTTTGAAAACATTCCATGTGATTTTTTTAAAAAACATTTGAAACAATAGTACCACCTCCCACCACCTTTTCCAAGTCTGCCCTCTTATATAATAATAAAATATAAATTGCTGCTGGTTTGTATCTTTTCTGGAACAAAGCTTACTAATATCAAATTTTACTTAGGGTGCCTGCTTGCAAATCTGAAAACATACATGTAACACTTAAAACTTCTAGTTATCAATATGTGGTCTAGAATAAAATGAAAAGGAAGCACTTATATTGTGGCATTACCAACACCTAGGACCAAATGTCTTGTGGCTGAGTCCTCTTCCCACAGCTCTCTTCTGCAGGGGAAGAGCATCAGAAATTAGTAACTACAACTTCACTTGATCACTAAGTTCTGATAGCTCCTACCACATTCTGAGCTGATAAAATAGTTTTATTGACTATGTGCCCCAAAGAACATACTTACGTCAATCTGTAAATTATACCACTGTAACATACACATTAAAACTTAAGTTTCTACACCTCCTGCATATAACAAAAACCCTTCACGGTCTACAGTTAACCTGCACTATTGAAAGATCTGGAGCAATTTTCAAGAAATCTGTACCCTCTCCCACCCCATTAAGATTGCTCTGATGTCATTTCCAACATGGAAATGTATGAAAATCAAGTGCCAAGGAGCCAGGAACACAACTGGAAACCAAGGCCAAATAATTTCCAAAAATTCCTATACATACTAGTATTTTTCAAAGTAATAAACAGATGGAAATCCTAGGCACACAGCCTTAATAAAAGTAGCAATATTTAACAAGAGTTTTACTGCAGAGCAGTTTTTAAATTTGATTACTCAGGATCAGAAACACAAGGGATGCCAACCCAGAAAGAAACTTTAGGTAACCAAATTCATAACAGGATTATCATAAACATGTTTCTAATTCAGAGTAAAACATTACTGTGCACATTTCCCTGTTTGAAAGTAGTAAGCTTTTCTTTTTCTAGTCTGATCTATGTAGTGGCAAAACAGGCAAAATTACTAAGATCTCTAAAGTCAAGCCTAAAGTAAATACAAAGATAAACTGATTCAACTGGCTGTACAGGCAGACAGGTAAGGTTTATGTATAAAAACTGTCCCCACACAGACTCCTAAAGGTGCTCTTCTGCATTAACAAACCTCACTTTTATCAGTGCCTTTTATCATGAAGGATCCCAAAGTGCTTTTCTGAGTTCTTCATCTACTGCACAATCCATTGTGGGCTATGGCCACCTCAAGTGGCTGA
This sequence comes from Galeopterus variegatus, assembly GCF_000696425.1. Taxonomy (NCBI): domain Eukaryota; kingdom Metazoa; phylum Chordata; class Mammalia; order Dermoptera; family Cynocephalidae; genus Galeopterus; species Galeopterus variegatus. The sequence continues at coordinate 41,936 of NW_007729864.1, forward strand.
CAAAAAAGGGGTATGAAAACAGTTTGAGGAGAAAACTGTACTTAGATGACTCACGAGAAAGAAAAATCAAGATAGGTAACATGTCTTACCCATTCCATAGTTTTCACATAACCATGATTTATATCTTAAGCTTGGGTGAGGGGGAGAGAGGGAGGAAAGGGGAGGAAAAAAAAAAAGAAAGACAATGGGGAAGCCTATAATAATCCTATTACTTTTTTGCTATTCCAAAAATGTAGCATCTGAATTCAGATCTCCCTTAAATATTTATTTTGTAAGTAATTCATTTGGCAACAGAGTTTAAAACATTAATTTGTTTCCTGACTATATTTGCCCAAAAAAAAAAAAAAAAAAAAAAAAAAGAGGTGGGAGGGGAGGGAAAAAAAGAAAAAAAAAAGGGAAAAAAGGTATTGGGGGGAAAAGGGAGAAAAAAAGAAATTAAAAAAAAAAAAAAAGGAATGAATTAAAGCAGTTATCTTGATTAAGTCCACTAATACAATGAATGCCTGGATATACGGTTATGGGTCCAGAGGCATTTTAAGACATGGTTCAGAGACAGATTCTTGCTCTGTTGGCTGTTAACACTGTACTAACCTTCATGTCTTGTTCAGCTTTCAACGCAGCCTGGGCCTGATTACCTCTGACTCCAGATAGTGATCCACAAGGACCCCTGGCTACATGTGGCAAACGAGCATGGCTCATGAGGCCTGTGGTCAGCGGAGGAGGCATCTGACTGGCCAGTGCCATTGGTGGCCTCTGAACAGGCGCTGGGAAGGTGTTAGTATGTGGGGCTCTTACCAATGGAGGGACCAGGTTAGGCTGAGAGAGGATCTGAGTGAAAAAACAAAACATACAACATTGAACTGTTAAAAAAAAAAAAAAAAGCCAACTAGACCAGGTTGGCTTATTTCAGAGTAAATCTGTGCCCATCCTGCCAGTGATAGGAAGAGTATGGACTGTGTCATCCATTAACAGGGATAAGGAACAAACAGGCCATGCTTGGAGAGTTTAACAGAAAAATTAGGCAAAGCATGCTATGGCACTTCAGTTGGTTCTAGCATCTCAGCTGCAAATTCTGAAGGAGGAATAGAAAGGCTATTAATTAGGGTATCTTTTAAAAGGGTGCAACTGCAGAAAAGGCACATACCTATATGAAGCATAATGTGAAGATAAAATTAATACTAACTCAACAAATGGGTGTTTTCTCAGAAACCAATTCTAGTAAGTGCATCATTATGATCAGCAAAGGTAAGAAAAGCTAACATTTTTTACATATATATTAAAACATGTTTTTGGAAATTCTACTTCAACTGCACATAGATATTTCTTTTAAAAAAAAACAACCCATTTTAAACCTAGCAAACTTCAAGCACTGGGACCCTTCGCTGAAAAGTCAACTTCTTCAAAAAAGATAAAATAGGACTCAAATTAATGATCAGAGCTGTGTGGGGAATCTTTTGACTATTTCTATTGTCTGCTTTAGTACTAAACAATTACTACATGCGTGTAGCTACAAATCGCAAATAATACATTTGAATATCATAAATTTACTATTAAAATCAGAAACTATTTTTCTTTAAAAACTACTTAACTGGTTAACAAAAGGCAAGCTTATAAAATCAGAGATTTAGTCAGATTAGCGATCATTTGTAAGTAAATAATACTCATTCTCACTTATATTTGCCCACCTGGGGTGCAAACTGTGTAGGAAATGGTTGTGTCATTCTCACAGTGGCAGGGGCTGACTGGAACTGCTTCTGATAGACAATGCTGTTCATTTTGCTGGACTGGCTGTTGGGACTTGTGGAAGTAGCCCTTGGAAAGAAGCCATCAGTGGTCAGTATAGTAGTGCCAAGTAAATAATGCTGTTAGATTTTTACAGACATTGTTCTTGGTATTTTCATCACACTTGGTAGTGGATAAAAATTTACTATGGTGAGTTACCAACACTGTGGTAGGAGAGAGACACTGGAGGGGCAGAGGTAAGAAAGGATACTACCTAGATTTGCCCTATATTAAAAGAATTTTCTTAAAATATAGTATCACAAATACATTCTTAAAAATTTAAAAACAATGCTTTAGATAAAACTATCAGAATGAATATCTCAACTCCTTTTCTGCTTAATGGAGGACTGGTGATATGTTAGATATTCAACAAACAAATGGTGATCAATTATTTTGAAATTTCATAAGCAAATGTAAATGCTCAATTTACCGGAAGGGACTAGATGTTGGTGTGGTGCTTCTTCCACCGATTGGGGGTGTGCCTGGTTTTATATCAATGCCACTTCCAAAGGCCTTTAGTTCCATTTCAGACATCTGAGAATAAGCATTAAAAAAACAACATTTCTTCAATTCCATAAGCAAAGTGCTATGTTAAATGGCCTGTATATGAAGGCTTAATCTAGGAAAGGACAAAGAAACTTAGTACAAAAATCCTACGGTTATGTTTCAAATATCAAGCCGAATAGACTTAGAATTAAATAAGTTTAAAAGACTCTATAAATCCAATTTCCATAAAATTTGTGAATTCTTCATTATTAGGTAAAAACCAGAGGGGGCCAAACACATTAAGAGCAAATAGATAAACTGCAACAATTGGTTTATACCTGTTATATACACAACTCTACAAATACTTCTGAGCAAGATTTAAAATAGAATACATCAATTTTATTTTTAAAGACTTCACAGATGCATATATATGAACACATGGACTTAAGTTCTCAAATAAGCTGTGCAAATTTCTCTTTACTTACTTTTCCTGTGGTTGCAATCATGCTATGCTGTGTTCCAGCAGGAATTAATCCTCTAAAAGGCTGGCTTACTTGTGCAGGACGGCTCAGACTCTGAGCCTGTGCTTGTGGGGTGGTATGCTGTAATGGTGGCTGAAGAGTCTGAGGCAAAGCAATTAGAGGCTGCCCCGTAGAACCAAAATTAGGCAGAGAGAGCTGCGATGCTGGTAAGGGTACTGTTACCTAGAAAACAAGCAAAAAGAAACTGCAGCAATTTGCTTATACCTGTATACATATCTCTGTAACTATACACAACTCTACAAATACTTTTAAGATTTAAAATAGAATACATCAATCTATTAAAATTATTTCACATACAAATCTTTTACTTAGTGACTATTTCCATTTCTTTTATTAAAGTGCAACAACAAAATAGTTTAGCTAATGCTTCTTATAGTGGAGAAACTATATAATTATGACTATAATTGAATATATCCACAGTACATCTTAAATAACCACAAAATACATGTGAATAAAGTTTAAGAAAGTAGTCGCAAGTTTCCAAATAGATATTTTTATAGTGTATTCAGGTCAAATGAGCTTTGACAAAAAGAAAGAGAACCTTGGAGTTTTCATACACACAGCATTTAATCTGAATGTCAGTAAGACAATATAATTGTCACTCCCTAAAATAGCAACCAAAAACAGTTATGAGAAAATGACTTGCCTTTCTCCCCTAGCCCTCCACCAACTTTTAAATAGTAAGCTGATTAATGGTATTACTAGTGATATTACTAAAAAAAACCCAAAAAACCATACATTGTTTCACTGAAAATTATTATTGCATTCATACATTTAAGGAAGGTGTTTGTCATCTATATTCTGTCACACTGTCTTATGTATTATATTAACTGGTCTGACGGTCTTCAGAGAATCTTCCTTCACTTTGAGCACTAATGGGTAAGCCACTTATTACATTTAAATGTGAATGTATATTCTGGACAATGGTCTTCAAACTTTTATTAAAAAACAGACTTTAAACTGGGGGGAGAGTGTAGAGAGGGGTGTTGACTGAAGCACTTTCCACTCCCAGTGGACCCTATGGAATTCCTAGGACACCTCAGTGAACAGTCTGAAAACCATTACTCCTCCATCTTCCCATCTTGGTTCTATTTAAATGTCCAAACAAGAACAAAAGCAATAAAAATAATGATAAGGAAAATCAAGGAAATTTACCATGCCATAGTTTACCTGCTGGAGAGCACTCGGTGACTGGGCAGTGTTATAAAAATTTGTCTGACCAGGCTGTTGTACTTGTCCAGAATAAAGATTTGAAGCCTGGGTAAGATTTGCTCTAGCCTAGAAAAAAAATTCGTAAGAAAACAGCAATAAGACTGAAAAATTTTCCAATTCAGAGATGGAGGTTATGACTTCAAAGAAATGGCTAGCAATTTTAGAATTAGATAAAAAGGAAGATCTGTGTTTTTTCATTGTCTTTTAACATCTTTTCTTTATAAAATGTTTCCTTAAAATATTCTGCTGCATAGAAATACAATGACCATGTATCATTCTAGCCCATGCCTTACCTGGAGAAGATGTGTATCAATCAGTTGGGAACCTCCTAGTCCTGATGCCTGTCCCAGCTGATGTTCATACAATATAGGAATAGGCTGAGTATTTGAAGTTTGTTGAAAGGCAAGCCCAGACTGTGCCTTGGCAAGTTCCTGGTGTTGGACAGCTGGAAAGTTGTGGATAGCAGTACCAGAAAGGACCACAGATGGCTGGGATAAACTGCTTTGCATAAAGGCTGGCTGAGATCTATGTAAGTATTAAAGAGAAAAAGCTAGTATTAGAAGTTAATTTTATCTGGAATCTGGAAATCTTAAGAGCAAGTATCCCAAATGACCAAGTACTCTAATTAGTAGAGAAATCAAGCTCCACATATAAAAGTTCTGGGAAAAGCCTTGCTTTCCCTGAAAAACCAGATTTTCCCTCTTGAACAATGAAAATAATTATCTTTTTATGTGTTCACTACAAAGCTCAGAACCAAATCCGTTTTTCTCTTTGGTGACATTTTATTCTAACTTATAGCACCCATAGCCCTGACTACTTTTTTCTTTTGGCTGGACTGTACAGGGATTGAACCCTGGACCTTGGTGTTACCAGCACCACACTCTAGCCAACTGACCAGCTGCCCTTTTATTATTGGTATTGCATTACTTCTCCATACATATTTCATATAAACAGCCTCGAGACCTCTATGGAATAAAACAAGAGTAACAGCTCACATCAGGATTACCCATAAAGATTTTTTTTTTTTTTTTAAATATGATGCTGGGGCCGGCCCGGTGGTGCACTGGAGAGTGCGCCGCTTGGGAGCATGGTGGCGCTCCCGCCGAGGGTTCGGATCCCATGTGGAGACCGGTTCCCGTTCACTGGCTGAGCGTGGTGTGGGCACAATACCGAGGGTTGCGATCCCGTTACCGGTCAGTAAAGAAAAAAAAAAAAAAAAAAAAGACAGATTACTAGTAAAAATATGATGCTGAAATCTAACCCCAGACTGCCCTTTCCATCTCTGGGAAGCTTTCACTTTATACTTTTAAGATGCTGAGACAAAGAATAAGTAACTATATCGAAGTAGTGGATTAAAGATAACATGAATAAATAATGTTATGCTTTGTTAAAACTGACCTGTGTGGCAAGAACAAAAGCCATTAAGCAGGAGTGCTAGTCTAGGATCACAAATAATCTTCACAATGTCTACTTACAATTTATCTTTCAAATATTAAGTAGGAAAACGTGAATATGGTGTTAGAAACCCTCCTGTCCTCGTAGAAATCAATTCAGGGATTCTTTATTAATAAATATTATGCTGAATAGGTTATGGAGAAAGCAAGGAGTACTTAGGGATACAAACTGCTTTCAAAACATAAACCCCGTGACGAGCCACAATTACATATATGTCTTACATTATATTCCTGTTGAATGAGGCCGATCTTTTTTTTTTTTTTGTCTTTTGTCTTTTTTCCGTGTCCGGCAACGGATCGCAACCCTCAGTGTTGCCCCCGTACCGGACTGGGGACTGGCAACGGGATCGCAAGCCTCGGTGTTGCTCCCGCGCCTCGCTCAGCCAGTGAGCGGGAGCCGGTCTGCATGTGGGATCCGAACCCTCAGACGGGAGCGCCGCCGCGCTTCCCAAGCAGCGCACTATCCAGTGCGCCACCGGGCCGGCCCGAGGCCGATCTTAAAAGGTACATCTTCCAAGACAATTGGTAAAATGGGAATTACACATAGAATGTCAGTGCATTGCTACTCTATTTCCCATGGCTATGAAAAGACATTACTAATTAAGAGGCCGATCTTAAAAGGTACATCTTCCAAGACAATTGGTAAAATGGGAATTACTCATAGAATGTCAGTGCATTGCTACTCTATTTCCCATGGCTATGAAAAGACATTACTAATTAATCATTGTATTCTTTTTTCACAGATCTGGAAAGTGGTTGCAAACTTTTCAACAGTATTTTAAGCAACCAATACCAATTATTTTTAGTACAAATTCCAAGATAATTCCAAACCTAATAGTATGAAAGAGATTTCCTCTAACTTCAAGGTAGGATAAATAGTTTTACTTCTACAGGGAAAGAATGTCGTGGAATAACTAAACTAAATGACAGTTACACAGAGTAACATATAATGCCCCCTAACATACTGTAGTTATCTGTCATGCCTCTGCTCTTACACAGAGAAGACTGGATTTACAGTTGTTAGCAGCCAGAGGGCATGTAAACTTTTAAGTCCTTCAGCAGCTATTTTCTGTGATTTCTTGTTCTGGGGTTGCTGTTGACCAATTCTTCAAGAAGCTTTGAGGCCTGACTTTAATAAAGTCTGGCTGAAATTACCAGAGGCTGAGCTCATGACACATAATCAACATGCTTAATTATTTAATATAAGTTATAACCTAGACATCCAACCTTTAGGGGAGAAGAAAGGAGAAGTAGTGATTGTGGCAAGGAGGCTCTGCAATTACACTGTTTTCAACATTACAAACATAACTTTTAAAGCATTTACCTGTATGGTTGAAGCGAAGAACTGAATAATTCCTGAGCCTGGGAAACTGCAGGTCCAGCCCCCAAACTCAGTTGGGCTTGATGCTGCCCTTGCAGTGGTGCATAAATGGGAATTGGAATCTGCTGAACTGAAGTTGGCTGCAACACAATGAAAAAAAATTATGTATATAAATATATATGAACAGTATACATGCTAATCACAACACTAGGAAAAATAAAAATTTCAGACATGAAAAGAATAAAAGATTAACACCACATGTAAGCTCCCTTTTAAAACAAAGTCAAATGTAAACATCTAAATTTTTCTTTCAACCCATTACTTTTCTACATTGTTAACCATTAAACTTGGGAAATTTCGCAAAGTTTTAAAACTTTGCTAATAGCATATCAAGGTAATCATGGATAGGTTATACTTCAAAGAGTCTATTACTTGTAGCCCAAGGTAACTAATATAACCATAAAAATGCCAGGAAACAAATAAGGATGGTAAGAGCCTTTGCTATTTACCTGAGAGAGACCTGGTTGGAAGCCTTGTTGCTGAGCCAAGGATGGTGGAGCCAATCGTGCATGTTGGGTATTGAATAAATGACTTGTGTCCATATAGAAAGTTGGGATTGGAGCTACAGACCATCAAGAAAAACAAGCAGTCATAAACGTCAAATTTCAGAATTTTCCAAACAGTAAATAAACACCAAAGTTTTGCAGCAGATTTCAAATCAAGCAAGCCTTCTGAAAATTAGTGCAGCCATAGAAAAGTAGGAATGTGAAAAGATGCAAATGCAAAAAGTTACAAAACTTCCAGTAGACAGGTACATGCAAATTAAAACAATGTAACTTTAGTACTTGTAAAAGTATGTAAAAACTCTCAATACTCTGCCAATGGGGTATATTTTGGTAAAGTTCCATATAATCTACTAAAATTGAAAACGAACCTACCCATTGTACCAATAAATCCACTCCAATTTTAAATTTATTTACAAGAACTTAGCAAAATATTTAAAAAGAATTGACATTTAATAATTAGAAGAGTTTTGTATAGATCCCGAACACATTTCTATGTACGAGCTTTCATAGTATACATACTATTTTGTGACTTGCTGTTTTTATATAGTAGTATATTCTGAAGAACTTCCTATATTCATTTGTCACTGTTATAAACAATAGGGCAATGAACACCCTCACACATAATCTCCGACGAACAGGTTATGTTCATTTGTATGATAAGATTCTTATATATGAAACTATTACTATAGTGACTATGTACACGTTAATTCTCCAAGATACTTTTCAAAAAGAATTATGCCAATTTGTATACTTAGAGCAATGTACTTTAAGTGCCTATTCTAGTAATACTTGTATCTTTACAGATACTGGGTTTTAACAAATGCTAGGTATTATATCAATCTTTCTATGAAAGGCAAGAAATATCCTCATTCTTCTTCTTCTTTTTTTTTTTCCTTTTTAAAAAATGCTTGTCTCAAGGATTGACTCTCATAGATCGCAGCAAGGGAGCTGCTCGGCTACATACAAAACCCTGACCCAGAAGCAGGTTGTCTATGAACGGTTTAGCGCCAGGTTCCCCACAAACGTGTATTGCATGACAGGCTCACTGTTCTTTTATTTTGAATTTAAATCATCAGTGAGTTTGAATATTCGTTAATGTTTCAGATCAACATTACTATATTCAGTAGGACAAACTATCCCACCACCACTTTATAAGTTCTTTCTTCTTTGCTATTTCTCCGTTTACTCTTACTCAAGAATTTTATTATCAACTGTCAAATTTGAGATAACAAAACTTTTTGTAATTTAATTGGAATAGCATCAAATGTTTAAATTATTTTTCAAACCAATAATTTGTCTAACTATATAAGAAACAATTGGCTATAATATATACATAAGAAATAACTGCCATAAGCCCAAGAATACATGTTAAGGAGAGAGAGGATTCAACTCTGTAAGGGGAAATATTTGCAAAGCAGATTAAAAAAATATTTAAACTTAAAAGGGTAACTAAAAAGAGAAAAATTAAGCATTTAAAAGTCTTCATTTTCTAAATTCCTTTATATCCAATCCTAAAAATGTTACCTGCTGCAGACTGAGACACATAAACTTGTGGACTCTGTTGCTGCTGAGCAATAAGGGATGGCATACAGCTTAACTGTGAAAAATGACTTGCAGAAGGCAGGTTGCTTGTCTGTAATTGCTGGGGTTTCACTTTACAAATATTAGGAGGGTCCGATGTGGTTGTAGATTTTGTACTCAAAGAAGAGGTAGTGTATGTACCAGCTCCTGTATTTGGGGGAGGGATAAAATAAAGGGGAAAATATAGCATATTTTAAAGTGCTACTCTTGTGCACAGTACCAATCAGAAAATGGAAAATTAATGTTTATGCCCATCATGTACTAATATACTGCCTCAGCCCAAAGTGGATATGAGAAGGTGGCTTACAAAAGGAAGAAACACATCACCAAATGCAAACATGACCATAAAATCTAGAAAAATATAAATAATAGAAAATTAAAATGAGGAAGAAAACAAAACACAAAACTCATGGTGGCTGTTACAGTTTAGCCTCAAGTTGCTACTTAGTTTTTAATCAACACAAAGAAAAAAGGATACTCAAGAGCTTCATTCATTTACGACCAAGCACAGATATAAGGACACAGAAGGACATACTGCTGTACTTTAGGAATAATTATGAATATGAATGAGCCTTGAGAAATCTCAATTACTCCTAAAAAGTCATATAAACTTAAAGTTAGGTTTTGTTCTCTCTCCTGCAAAAATTGGAGATACCTTAAAAACATACAAAGTACTTAATGAATACATGGAACTGTAAAACTTAAATCTTGAAGGGTCAATTAGTTCTGCTGATCAGTGAGCTATAATGAGTAACACTGGAGCAAACAGACAATACTGGTATTTGATTAAAAAGTGAGATACAGTTATTATCTTCAAACCTCACATGATGTTCTACCTGAGAGTTGACCAAGATTTAGGTGCCTGTGTTCTTCCAGTTGAGTCTCTAACCAGTAGGATGACTGCACAAGAAGGTCTTTCGTAAAAAGTTATCCTAGTCAAGGGGAACAGAAGGAATCTAGACCCGGGGAAAGGAGGTAGTTGGGTTCCAAATAAAGAACTAGAAATCTTCCCAGTCCCATTGTTTCCAAATCTTCCTACCACACTCTCCTGCTTCCTTTATAGCATACCCACCCACTCCCCCTACGCCAGTAGACTGAGGCCCAAGCTGGTCTACTAAGCGCAAGTGAAGATGCCTTGGCAAATGGGTGGTAGGGAACACTTGGAAGGGTTTTAAAGAGGGAAGAGCTATAGTTGGAACACTGTTTAATTTGAAATTTTAGTGCAGTGTACTCTAGGTTTGTCTTAATACATACTTCTGATTCCAGTAATACCAAAATAACTATAGTACAACCCAAAGACAAGTTTAGGTGGTACTTAAAACTAGCACAGTATGCCAGAATACTGAAAAAAAATAACAGGGTAATTTAAAAAGTTCATGAAAAAATTGAATTAAAAGATAACGTAAATCCTTCCATGAACTTTTTTGAAGACCCCATGTACTGCAACCACTAAGTAAGAACCAGTCAAAGAAAGTAAACTTTGTGCTGGATATATTTTACATCTATTGGAAAGGAGCTTCTCGTTGCTTTGGAAATAATCAGAAAACATTGGGAAATCTTGTTTTCAACAAAATAAACGTGGCTGCATATATGGTAAAGGGCAAGGAGTGCACTCTATTCTAGAGTTGAGCATTTTAGAAATACCTTCTGTAATTTTTTAAGAGCTGTATTCAGCTCCAAAGGAGACAGTTCAATGAAGAGATTACACACTAGTGAAAATTTAAGGAGAAAGGCAAGAAAAGTACATTCTACCTTCAGGCTCTGATGAACTTTAAAAAAACCCCAAACCCCTCAAAACCCAAAAACCAATGAATTTTATTGCTCAAAGAGCAGAGGTTGGAAATTCTCTACCCTTAACTCTTCACCAGAAAATATATGTAACCTCAATATGTTTAGGCCAATAGCTCCTTCAAATTAGATACAGATTGAAAAATATTTAAAAACTGTGTATTACTGGCCAGCCACCAAAATAAATAAATAAATAAAAGCTGTGTTGATTCTGTGTTATTTCTGACCTGATCCAGTTAGTTGTATATGGGTAAAAAATGACAATCAAAAGGTGAACTTCACAGAAAAATTCAGAGGAGAAAGAAAAATTTTTTCCCCCACCAATCACTATCTGTTATTTACAGGGGGAGTGATGGGGGTGGTGAGAAACAAAAGAGCCAGCAAAATTTCTTTTAGTAAGCTATGAATAAATATTTGCTGAAGTAACTAAAACTGGGAGAGGGTAGAGTGGGGGAAGGGGTAAGAGTGGCAGGAAGTTTTATAAAACAGCTGATAATTATCTCATGTACAATCTTACATCTTTTGTAAATATGGTCATGTGCAGTATAACCGCAATACTGGAGCAAACAGACAATACTTGTATTGGACCACATATACAATAGTGGCCCCACAACATTATAATATTTTTACTATACCTTTTTTATTGTACCTTTTCTATGTTTAAATATGTTCAGATACACAAATACCACTGTATTACAATAGCCTACAGTATTCAGTACAGTAACATACTGTACAGGTTTACAGCCTAAGAACAATAGGCTATACCATAAAGCCTAGGTGTATAGTGGGCTATACCATCTAGATTTGTGTAAGTACATTCTACGATATTCGCACAATGATGAAATCACCTAATGATGCATTTCTCAGAACGTATCCCTACTGTTGAGCAGTGCATGACTGTTAATACTTCTTTGGGGAGACAGTGAACAGGAGACTATTATAAGAAATTTTTAATAATTCAAGATATTTAAAGGTGAGGTACAAAAAAAAGTTCTACCTGATAGCGACGTTGTAGGAGTGACTGAAGCAACAGGAATCTGAGGCATCGATGCACTTGAGAACGAATTGTAATTAGCAGTGCTTGGTCCAGAGGCACTGCTACTGACTCCACTTGCAATTGGAGGTGCTGTGGAAGTTACTGGAGACCCCTTTTCCCTTAGGTTTGGAGAATTCTCCCATGCTTTTCGTGCAGACTCCATCTGCAATAAAATGGACGTCTTTTAAGCCAACAAAAAATGTTAACACAGAACTTATTATACAAATATACACACACACATATACATACATATGTGTACATATATGTATCAATATTTAAATTCCAAATATAATCTTTCAAAAAGCACAAAAATGAAAGACCAAGACCCTAAGGGCTTTCAAACCTTTCATTTGCCCCTTTATCTTTCCTCCCTTACTCAAATTGGGAGGTGGTAGGGTTCAGTTATATTTCTACAGAGAATCTATTGATGGTTTTGAGAAATAGGTCAGTGAACTATAAAGTCACAGCTCTTGTATCTTCTAAACATGAGCCCACTATACCTACCAGTGAATAAGGAAAGGAAATACCATGCCCTTTTAGGAATGACTTAAGGCTCTGCCTCTAGTAGAAACAGCCCTCAATAAATACCCGTTCCAAACATTCTGTCTTCTTAAGCCAATGTCTCACAAAGGGCACATGGAAGGCACCTTTTGGTTGGCTGTTTTGTTCACAGCATTTTAAAAGGCAACGTAACTAGGTTAAGTTTTAGGCTTGGGTGCAATAGAAACACTTCCTCTTTCATATCCAGACCTCATCAAGCACTGAAGGTACTGGCTGCAGCCATTTGCACTTGTGGTCCCTGGTTGTAGCTGTAGTCTCCTACTTTCTTAAAAGGCAGAAACAGTTCTTATTTCAATCTTTCTAGAACAGCACTATTCAGCAATGTTCAGCAGACAGAAATGCAAGCCACACTGTGTAATTTTAAATTTCCTATCACCCACATTTCAAAAAGTAAAAATAAAGAGGTAATATTAATTTTGATAACATTTTATTTAACCCAATATATCTACAATATATAACTGAAAGTTATCAACATAAAAATGGAGATGGTTTACATTTTTTAAATATTAAAATTTCAGATGCAGCATCTATTTTATTCTTCACTTACAGCACATCTCAATTTTCAAACGAAATGTGGGCTAGCCACACTCTGAGTATTCAACAGCTACATACGGATATTCGATTCTGAATTGGGGAGCACAGATGCAGACTCTCAAATATCATGAGGCTACTTTAAAAAAGGGGAACAGCTACATAGATTTTGAAGTTTTTAGTACTACCAGTCAAAATACTAGGCCTAAGATAATCTGTAAGTTCCAGTTGTGATGATTTACAAGTTAACATTTTTAATACCATTGTTAGGAATTTTGCCCTTCCTCTCTTTTAAAACATTATTCACAATTGAACCTTTTCTTAATGACTTATTGTCATTATTGTACATTCAAAATATAGAACACATTTATGTTCAAGAGTTCTTTTCCTCACAATCACCTTGTTGATTTCAAATGTGTTTTATTTCAAAATAAGTCTTGAGGGAAACTTAGGAAGTTAGCCATAATGCAATTTGCTTGTACCATCTGAGATTTTGTGGTTTAGAGAAATTTGATTGAGTACAATGTCTTTCACACCACTTTACTGTGTGAAGAACTCATTATTTTTAACTATACTCATTTTTTCCCTTGGCAAATATACTGTCAATGATGTTCATGTAATAAAACTTTCCTATATATATTACTCAAGGAGAGATGTCAGAAGAAGTAAAAAATAAAAAACCAGAGAAGGTTTTAAGCTAATGCAATTTAATTTAAATTTATTTTAATTCTAAATAATAAAATAAATAAAAATAATTCTATATTATTTCTTCTTAGAATGTTAGAAACAAGAATGAAAGGAAACATTAATTAGATATTCTGAAGAATTAACAACTGGCTTGAAAAATAAAGATGACATATTTGTTTATGTAAAATTAGATTATTGCCCTGAATAGTATAATGATAAAACCACACTAATTATAAGACAAAGTAAGGAACACAGATTAAGATAGGCATTCAAGTAGAAAAAAAACAACAAAGGCTGAACAGGAATTGGCAATAAACAATAAGGACTGGGTAAAGACAGGGATGACATAAAGCAGAGGATGTTGAGGTTGCTGCCTTACAAAATTTTATAGTCGAAAACTTGCATTTATTAAGCCTCTTACAAAGAGTTGGGGGCTAAGGGGACAAGGGCTCAGGAGGCTGGGGACTCAAGTAGAAAGAGTTCAGAAATCAACATTGGCCACATCATAAAACAACTTTCTCCTCCCTCTCCTGAAGACCATCAGAGGGATTCACTGTCAACCAGTGCAACATTAGGAAGCTCTGCTATAACAGAGTTTAAGAATTTGTCCCCAAATTCTCACTTAATTTCATGTTTGTACTTTTTAAAAAATCACTGACTACTCCTGAGGTGAAGTGATTTAAAATACTCTCAAATAACTCAATTGTAAAAAAGCATTAACATAACTCAAAACTTCTTGACATCAAAAAGCACTAAAATCTCTTTTGCCCCCTAACTAAACTTATCTAAAATCAAATCAAAATCTCCTGCTGTTGCTTATAAAGCACACTTGTATTAATCAATCACCTTTTCATAAAATATTCTAATCCCTATATTGCAAATTTACCTCAATTCACACATGACTTATAGGAAAGGCAGAAAATTAGTATTCTTATCACTCTCAATACTTAGGATTTGGGTAACAAATCACAAAAAACATGGAATACAAAGCTGGAAAAAAAATTTTTTTTTTTTTTGTACACAGCTAATATATCCAAAAACTATTAAAATCTCTGAGAGGAACTAAAAATTAGTATTCTTATCACTCTCAATACTTAGGATTTGGGTAACAAATCACAAAAAACATGGAATACAAAGCTGGAAAAATTTTTTTTTTTTTTTTTGTACACAGCTAATATATCCAAAAACTATTAAAATCTCTGAGAGGAACTCAACACAAATGTGGAATATAAATGCTCTCCTGGATTTTTGAGACAAAATTCACAAGCATAATAGGCCTCACTTTAAATATGAGAATATCAAGTCACTGCTAAGTGATGCTAGAAGCTAAAAAAAATTTTCCCCACCTTCAGAAGCTGAAAAAATTTAAGGTATAATTTGACATCACTGTATCTCCTCAGTTTAGTATACTGTTGCTTACCACATAAAACTAGTAAAAAATACCAAAAGAATATTGTTAACTTAAGTCCCCTTGCATGCAATAATTAAGGACCCTTAGCAATGAATGTCGTACATACCTTGAAGGTGAGACTGAAAGTAGTGGGAGGAACTGAAGTTAGGCTGGAGCTCTGCTGAATAGTCTCCCTCTTAGGGAGGGGAAGGGTGTTGGGCAGGGGCACCTGAAAAGACAGGCAACACATATCACAATCTAACTAAGTCTGCTACAAAAGCCCCATTAAAGATAATGCTGAAGTACTCTAAGGGTGGTGTTTATTTTTTATCAGAGCTAAAAGGAATATCTGATTACTTAGAGTTAAACTGTGTTTACAGTAGCTGATAATTATGGACATCTTAGATAAAATTTCTGAAGAGAAACACTATCTGCCTTTTTATGCATAAATTAGCAGGAAAAAAATCTGCCCCATATGTTAAGTTGTACACATGAAAGCAGTACTTCTTAATGTGTATTTGAAAAACCCTGGTGATGTTGTTGGAATGCAGATTTTGATTCAGATGGTCTGGGGTAAGGCCTGAAACTCTGCATTTCAGACAAGTTCTCAGGTGATGCTGATGTTGCTGGTCCATAGGCTGCACTTTGTATAGCAAAGCTCTAAGGAATGTAACTTTCACCATAAATTAAGGGATCTGCAGGCTCTACCAGAGGTATTTAACATGACAGTGAAAATAAAAGAAATTAATCTCTTTCCTTCAATAAAGTCAAACTTTCTTAGAACTAGATTCAAGAACAAAAGTTAGCTTAGGAGGAAAGTATGGAATATTACCCCTACCTCGTCACACTAAACAAATTGTTTTACTAATCAAATGATTATGACAAACATTGTTAGTAAATTGAAGATATTAGAGACTCACTACCCTTGCCTTCTTACTTTTTCCCCTCTAAGTCTCTGGATCTTGAGATTTTATTATGTACCTGTACTACATGTTTTCTTCTAATGGTTCACTCAGTTGTTCAGGTAAAATGACTAGGATGCTTGGGGATTTTAAAATAATCACTTTGTGATACTATGGACTATCTAATGGGGATTTGTAATACCAGGGACTACTTAATGGACATTTTTTTATAAATCTTGAAAGTAGTTGTGCTATAATAATCAAAAACAACACCTGCATTAAATCTGCAAGATACAAACGATTGTAACATTAGGTAATACTAACCAACAGATATCAGTTAAAATCATTAAAAAGTGTATTAAGCCTCAATAAGAGAAATAAGCCTCATTAAATTATATATATTTTTTTAGAAAGACAAAAGTTCTCTGTATAAAATAGAACTCCTAAGTAGACTAATAAAAGAAAACATTTCAAATGTCCTAACATTTTTCCCATGTAGGACATTTGTTTTTTAACACTGTGTTAATTTTGGAATCACAGCCACACCTGGCACAAGTAAAAGCAACACTGTGAAATCATTCCAAACTAATGACTCTCTGATCAAAACTGATATTTCTGCTTTCAAATATACCCTGGATTTACAGCTAACAATCAAATGTAGACTATTCACTAATACATGAGACTAGGTACTTCCCTCCAGTACTTATCAAGTGTACAAGTTACTACACTAATTAGCCTTACAAATTACACAGAAATCATTAAAAATCTCGTTTGGATATTTTAAAGGTTCTGAGAATACATTGACCCAAGAACAATGCAGGGATTAGGGGTGTCAAACCCCCATGCAGTCAAAAATACACGTGTATTTTTTGACTCCTAGCCTACTGTTGACTAGAAACCTTAACAGTCAATTTACACATATTTTGTATGTTATACGTACTATGTATTGTATTCTTACAATAAAGTAAGCTAGAGAAAAGAAAATGTTATTAAGAAAATCATAAGGCAGAGAAAATATATTTAAAAAACTTCTCGATACACTGAAAAAAATCTGTGTATACGTGCACCTGCACAGTTCAAATCTGTGTTATTCAAGGGTCAACTGTAATGATCTTTCTTCCTATTTGTATTTCATAAATTATATTTTCAAGGGGTAGTTTGGCAGAAAGCATCATATACTTTCTTGAAAAAGTAACATTTTAGAAATATTCTATATTTTTTAAAATGAGAAAACACATGCATAATTAAAGTGTTATTAAACTTTACTGAGACTTTACTCATTCAATATTTCATTACCTAGATAGTGACATCAACACTTAAACTGAAAGAGGTCTTCTTCTCCTTCCTAAGTTTTCCATTACTTCCTATCAGAGGTCCAGAGTGTTGGAAAAAATTTTTAAACTACTCTCAGAAAGGGGGAGGGGAAATTTGGCACATGAAGTGAAGTTTTATAACATCTAAAGGTTGAACAAATTACATTAATCAATTCCTATACAGCTCTCATCACCAAGAGACCAAGTGCATCTTTTCTATTCCTTTTCCTCAGCTACATATTAAGAGTTCTTCAGCTGGACTATAAAAATTGGATTAAATGACCCCTATTATGGTTCACCTTTCTAAAATTCCATATATTTGATGCTAGAGGGAAAAATAAAAAGCATAGGGAAAAAAACGTAAGACAAAAATCAAGATTTTAGTACTCAAAATGATAGTTAAAGCCCTTTGTGAGAGACCTTTAAATATTTATTTGTAAAGAATATTTCTGAAAAGAATGATCAACATTTTAGTTTGACAGCCTTTGCTTCTTAAAGAGGCTATAGAATAAGTCTTTGTTTATTCCATATTTAAAAGGAGAGCAGCTGAGCAAATTACCACCATGCCTACCCTCCAAAACAAGGACTATACAAGTAACTTCTAAAATATTCTTCTAGATTATACCATGTGACCACACTATGTGACATAACATTTTTGGGCTTTCAATTTTTTGTCTGTCAGTCAGCGAGGCAAAATGATGGACTGTACTGATTTTTAACAAAATCTTGAATTATAACACGGTTGCTCTGGGAAACTATGGCCTAATTTACAACGTGACTTACTATCACTTTATATTACAGAATTTAAGAGTTTCTGACGTACTTACATATATATTACAGCACAATCTTCACAACAGGAATGTTGTTGTCAAGGTTGAGTACGTTTTTTCAAAAAAAAATGCCTGATTCTGTGGAAACGCTCTAGTTGTCTTTTAATTCTACTTATCTTAAATGAGTGAGTTTTCACTGGTATTTATTTTGCTCATTTAAGAACAAAATCACCAACCAAACAAAATGTTGAATTTGTAGAATGTGAGAGCTAAGGACAAAAATTCTTACCAAAACTAGGTTAATAGGATTAACACTTATGAAGTCAAGCTGAAGCACCACAAACCTTGATCTTAAATGAAAAGGTGAAAACAAAAAACCTAGCTTTGACTATTTTAGCTAATTAAACTACAGTACTCCTAAAAGCAAATTTATTTCCAACTCTCCCTGATGAGTTAAATATTGGTGACTACAATAAGTAAAACAGAAGATGATGTACTAGATAAAAACAGGTTCCTATCCAAACTTGCCACATCTCAGACTAATTACTTACATTATTAACCAAAGTATCCTCCATCTTCACATTATTAGTAGCCACAGTGCTAGGCAGAGAAGAAGAAGGTGTAGTGTAGTCTGTTACAGACTCCTGTGGAATAGTAATAGAAGAAAAAAATATGTTTTAAACTGAATTCATGGATCACTTTCCAATGATAGCCTAAAAGTTGTAAAGTTGTTTTGGAATAAAGGAGAGAGCAGACCTAAAGACTCAACTCACTCATATCTTAATTTATCGACCAGCAGTAGGTTAATACTACACAAACCCACCATCAAAATAACACTCCAACTACTTCTAAGCTCCTGTACATTTTAAAAATTGCATTGCATATTACTAGGAGGCAGACATGGTTTGCATCAACTGAACTGGTAATCACTGCTTGATGTTTACCTTTGCATTAGTGCCATATTCTGCAGATGATACTGAGATCATTGTTCCTATTTCAGCAGACATTTCTGAGACTGCTTTAGTTTCTTTTGTTGTGACAGGATCTGAGCTTCTGACTGTAGCAGGGCTTGGCTTCTCTTGTCCTTCTGGCTCCACCTGTTGGGCATCTTTTACTTTTCTATTTTTTAATGAACGTTCCTTTCCAATGGGACCAGGTTTATGTTCTTTGTTTTCTACTGGACTCAAATCTGGAAGCTAAAGTCAATGTTTATGACAAAAATGCATCATCATCAAAGACATTCATTAAAAAGTAAATTCAATTTTAAAACTGTTACTTGCTCTCCCTGTTAGTGGCTTCCATAAAACTCTATCTGAATTATGAATTATACTTACTTTTTGGGCTTTGATAGGTCCTGCTCGTGGCTGCTTCTGTCGTTGTTCTTTAGGTTCAGGTATTTTGTCAGTAGCTTTTTCAGAAAGCACAGAAACAACTTCGTTTTCATTCCCATTTGAAGCTGGAGCACCAAACTGAATTGTATCAATTCCAATTTCAACTCCATTTTCTTGACCATTCTTTGTTCCCTAGTAAAAGAATATTTTAAAACATGCTTTCGAAGCAAATAAAGCTTAGATTTGACTTATGATTTATGTAGCACCACATGTTTTAAAAAGGACAAAAGAAGGAAGTTTAGAGCAATCTACATATGAACTGAGATTAACAGACATTGATTATGTTTTAGGAGAACTTTCCATTAACCACTCTTGATCTGTACTAGAAAACAACTAACAAAGTGGAATCTAGGACAAGACTTAAGTTTTTTAATTCCTGGTTCTTATGAGTGTGATCATGAACAAATCATAGCTTTAAGGTGTTTTATCATTTAAAACAAATGAAAAAGCAAGAAACACAGACACCACCAGCAACAAACAGACGAATTAATGAATGGGAGGGAAAAGAAAGATATCAGTGTCACCTACTTTTCAGAAGTCTGCTTTGAAAATAAAATTAAAAAGATATACATTATTTTCTGAAGTTTTTTTTTTTCCCAGCCAGGCAAATTTAACAATGAGGGGTTATATTTGGTAATACAGCGTACATACCTAAGGTATCAATCCACCAATTGAATTGACTAATTTACTGAGCACCTTTTTTGCACTAGGCAGACACTAGCAATCAATCTAACTTTTGGAACTTGCATTCTAGTGGCTGGAGAAAATAAAGAACTAAAAAGTCAAAGAACATACAAAAATCAAAATAGGCTTAAGAGATTAGCACTTTAGACTGGTAGACAAAGAAAGCTCCTGAGGAGGACATACTTAAATTGAATCTAAAAGACAAGTGGAGTACTTCAGGAAGATCAAACATCTAGTGTAAAGGTCAAGAATGAAAAAAGACTGGTGAGGCTGGAGCACAGCAGGTACTGGGAACCGTGGCAGAAGTCAAGCCGAAGCTTGACAAGTAGGCTAGTAGGCTTTATACGACAATTACTTATCTTTTCATGGAAAAACAAACAAAAATCCCAAAACTAGAAACAAAGTTCAACTACACACTTTGATCTAATAATTGAATTACCACTTTTTGGTATCCCTAAAGTTACTGTGGTCAATTATTATGTAAGGTTAGTGTTATATCTATCAGTGTACTGATGTCAATGGTATAAACAAGGCATTATAATTCAGATTTTTAATATCTGAATAGATACTTTTAAATATAGGCAAATATGAAAATTAGAATAAAAATTTCTATTTGCTTCAGTCAGTGTTGAAATTCTAGTCAGTTAAGTATAAATGTACAGTTAGCACTAGAAGAGCAAAATGATGCAGTTATTAATGACTATGAAAGCTATTCATTGTATGTACAAAAAAAAAGAGCTCTTACATAAAGAGATAGGAAAATAGATCGGTAGTTAATAGGAATATCAGAGAATGTTAGTTTTACAAAGAATATATCCTTTGAAACAAAAAATGTTTATAAAATATACATTATATAAGGAATAATAATAATAAAGCTTAGACTGTATTATAATACCAATCTTTGTGAGCCTATCTGGTGTAACTAGCATTAAATAAAATAATTGTTAAGAACTCTATTTTGCTGGAGTCATTCAAGAAAAAAATCCCATTAGGGAATTCTTTCCCTCTTGTGAAATATTAACTCTGCTAATTCAAAATTTCATCTGGAGGAAAAACTCCAAAACCATATACAACTTTCAGAGAAAGTCACCTTCTATCCAGAAAATGTAAAGTACATAAAGAGGATGAAGAAAAAAGTGTGAGAGAAAAAATATCTGCTTTTACTTATTGCTTGGTGGCTGGCTGGTATGGGGATCTGGTGTTATAACATCAGTAAACACACTTTTGGGCCGGCCCGTGGCTCACTCGGGAGAGTGTGGTGCTGATAACACCAAGGCCACGGGTTTGGATCCCATATAGGGATGGCCGGTTAGCTCACTGGCTGAGCCTGGTGCTGACAACACCAAGTCAAGGGTTAAGATCCCCTTACCGGTCATCTTTAAAAAAAAAAAAAAAAAAAGTAAACACACTTTTAACATTGCAAACTTTTAATAGAAAGCCTATAAGAAAAAACCTGCATCTGAGAAGCAAAGATATGAAACAAACTTTCCACTCTGTCCTTCATATCATCACAAAAAATCTTAAACTTTCTGTATAAGAAATAATCTCTTATGATTAATCTTAATGCCAACAGCATCAGGCAGAAGAAAAATTATTAAACTCATGCTCTTAAATACTGAATCCAGTTACTCTTCATTCTAGTTGTATAGAGTTCTCCAAAGAACTTTTAACATCAAAACAGATGATGAGGCCTACTATAGACCTACTAAGTCAGAAAACTGGAGTGGGAGTGAGGGTGGTAGGAAGACTTCTTCAGAGAAAAAAAAAATCTCTCAACTATATCTTCATTTATTCTTCTGTTTCTCTGTACCTCTTTACAGCAAAACTATTCTAATGTTCTCCATACTCGTTTTTTTCTCCCATTTTCTCTTAAATTTAACTCCAACACTGCTCTTGTCAAAGTCATCAGTGACCTCCATCCATATTGTTAACTGTCAATTCAGTACCTATATTACTCGATCTACCAGCAGCATCTGATCTATCCCTTCTTTCTAACCACTTAGCTTCTCCATCTCCCACACTTCCCTAAGCTGGAGAGTCCCAAGCCCTCCTTTCTGATTCTCTTCTCTCTTTTTTCTCTTTGTTTGGTTGGTTGGTTTTGGTGGCTGGTTGGTAGGGGAATGCAAATTTTTGACCATGGTGTTATCAGCAACATGTTCTAATTAAGTGAGCTAACCTAACTGGCCAGCCCTCCCTCCCCGTCTTTAGCTTCTCTAATAACTCATTCTCCCTTCATCCAACCCCATGACTTTAAACACCATCTCCATGTTCTAATTAAGTGAGCTAACCTAACTGGCCAGCCCTCCCTCCCCTCTTTAGCTTCTCTAATAACTCATTCTCCCTTCATCCAACCCCATGACTTTAAACACCATCTAAATGCTAATGCCTTTTACAAATTCATCATCTCCAAACTAGATTATCTCTTCTACGGACTCTTATATCCTACTTGACACTTCCACACAGATATGTAATGAACATCTTATAGCTAACACATCCCAAACCGAACTCTTATGTTCTCCCAGATCCTCCTAATCCATTTATAGCTTCCCAATCGATTGATGGGAATTCTATCCTCCCCATTGCTCAAGCCAAAAATTTTGAAGCTAATGCCTCTCTCCCTTCTCAGTCCCTACATTTAACCCATCAGTAAATCTTGTCAATTCAGTCTTCAAATACTCAGCAACCAAGCATTTCTCATGACTTTCAATGCCACTTCACTGGTTTGTTATCATCATTTGATTACTGTAACAGCATCCTAACTTCTACTCTTGCTCTCCATAGACTATTCTTAACAGACCACCCAGAATATTCTTTAAAGTCGGATCATGTCACTCCTTTCCTCAAAACCCTCCAATGTCTTCCTACCTCTTCCAAAGGCCCTACAGGATCTGCCCTGTATTACTTCCCCAACTTCATCTATTCTTTCTCTCCATCTCTTCACTCCAGCCACAGGGGTCTCCCTGAACTTTCTCAAACATACCAGGTATGCTCCTGTGTCATGGCTTTTGTATTTGCTATTCTCTGAACCTAGAATTCCACTTTCTCTCAGACATATGAATAGTACACTCTTACCTCCTTCAAGTCTTTGACTCAAATGTCCCTTAAGTAGGCATTTCTGGCTACCCTATTTTAAATTGCCTCCATACCACCTGGGAAATTCCTATGTACCTTCCTTGCTTTGCTCTTCTTCTCAGCACTGATCACCATTTAACATATTATTATGTTATTTATTGTTGGCTTCCCCTCAAACTACAATGGAAGCCCCATGAGGGCAGACCTTTTTGTCTGTTTTTAGTCCCAGTTTTGCAAACCCAACAGTGCCTGGTTTACATTACAAAGCTTAATAAATGTTTGTTCAATGAATGAATAAAAATTTACTGACCTGAATAGTCATTTCCAATATTGAATGTTTGAGAAATTATGTTGAAACAACAACCTCCTGTAAGCTGTTTCTAAGTGATTATACTGTCTATTATTCAAGCTACAAACACAGAAGAAAAGTCCAGAAAAGAGTAACACACTTCTATTTTCTATATCACAAGGTCTTTTTCATGTTTAAAGGTGAGAAGCAGCTTATAAATATAGAAGTCTAGTAGCAATAGCATCACTTAGGAACTTGTTAGAAATGTACTCAGGCCTCAACCAAGACCTAATAGATCCAAAACTCTGGCCATGGGGCTGAGCAATCTGTTTTAATAGCCCTCCAGGTGATTCTAAGGCATGCCAACAAATATCATTATTAATCCTATTCCTACCTCTGATGGAGTAGCTGATCCAAACGACGTTAAGGGCTTATTCCATGCACTGACTGAAGGTGGCTGTGGTGGACTAATAGGACCTACTGAAAAGAAGAAGACATAGGAAATGTGACCATTAACATTTACAGGTTAATAATCTCTAATCCATTTAACCCTTTCTCATAATGGTAGCCAGACAATAAAACAAGGACTCCCCACATCACACTTAAAGAGATTCTTACAGACTAAGATAAATAAGTCTCTCCAAAAGTTACATATTATTTTAAATGTCAACACATAATTTTGTCCATACAATGTTATGTGGTTGTTAAGCATACTTATTTTAGAAACAAAGATTATAGAAAAGGAAGCTAAGAAAGGATTACTATTACTGCTTCCTTCCTACTAAGAAAAATGAGATGGCTAAAAATGTACTGAGTACATAAATAAAACTGAAAACAAACCCCGGTATTCCCATGTCATTCCCCACCCCTCACTTCTCTGCTGCACACTTACATTTTTTAGAGATGTCATTCAGCACAGCTGGTGGTGCCACTTTGTTATCCCATAATTCAGCTGTAAGAGTACCATGTGACTGTGGGGTCTGAATGGATTTTCCTGTAGCTACATAATCTGTGCCATTAGGTATTTGAGCTGAAGGTAGCCTAATTGAAGGTGGTGGCTGTTTTGAAGACTGTGTTGTAGTCTGTAGTGGATTCTGGACTGGTTTGTGGGTCTGTGCCTGAGTCTGGGCTGGAGCAGTGGGGGCTGGATTAGGGGCTGGAGCTGAGGCTGGGGCAAGTGGGACTGAGGCAGTTGCTGGTGGGGTTGGGGCAGCTGTAGCTGAGATGGCTGTGGCAGTTGGGGCTGAGACTGCTGGGGCAGGAGGTGGAGCTGAAGTTGGTGCTAGGGCTGAAGCAAGGATGGGAATTGAGGTTGAGGCAAGAATGGGGACAGAGGCTGGGGCTGAAGCTGAGGCAAGGATGGGGGTTGAAGCAGGGGCTGAGGCTGGGGCTGAAGAACAGGCAGTAGCTGTAGCTGAAGTGGAGGATGGAGCTGAAGCTGAGGCTGAAGCTGGAATTAGAGCTGAGGTTGAGGTTAGAACTGGAGCTAAGGCTGAGGCTGGAACTGGAACTGTAGGTGATACTGGAGCTGGAGCTGAGGTTGAGGCTGGAACCGGAGCTGAGGTGGGAGCTGGAACTGGAGCTGAGGTGGGAACTGGAACTGAAGTTGAGGCTACAGCTGGAACTGAGGATGGGGACTGTGCTTGCAGGGTCCCTGTAGCCTGTTTTTTGGCAAATCTTGGAGGAAGCTTAGAAGTCTGACTTCTTCCCTTTTCATTTGCATTCTTTTTATTCCAGACCTTAAAAATTGGTAGGAACCATTTTTGTCAACAATGTAGCTGAAATCAACAGTTCATGAATGCAATTTCTAACAAAACTACCTACTGCTAACTTAGCTCCTTTCCTTTTCAAAATAAACTCACAGAGCAAAAATATCAAGGTTGCTATGAGATTTTAAATTATGAGAGGCCAACATGATATAGAGAAAAAAATATGTATATATGTATTATGCACTCTTAATATACAGGTCCACAATTCTGAAACTCAAACTAAGGAAGTTTACAGTAAATTCATTTGGTAGCAAAACTTGTCCTGAGCTGATAAAGTTACTTATTGTCTTCACTCAACCCTTATGTTTGCTACAGAAATACTAATTCTAGGAGTGTGGCTGGCATGTTATGCTATATAGGGTATATGCATTACTATTTTGCCTTTCTAAAATAAGTTAAAAAATAACTATGAATACAGCTGATTCCAAGGGTTATATTCAACTAAACTCAATAATTTATCTTGATTCATAATATGTGTTTTCATTGAGCCAATTTAGATTACAATAGAAACTTTTATAGGCCAAGAATCTGCAATCTATTTCATCATGGCATTTGTGTTCATTAGATTTCCAAGATAATTTAAAATTAACTCTGCCATGGGGCAAATAAGATGACCAATACAACCACAGAAAATAAGTTATTAAAGTAAAGATGGCCTGCTCTAAAGCAAATGGTGAGCTATGGTGATTATATTCTATTTAAAATTTACCTCAATTATGGTTAAAATAGTAGAAAATTGTGAAGATCAAGTCATTCTCTACACTTGATAATAAATACAGCCTTGACTTTACAGATAAATAGAAAACTTGACCATTTGTTAATATACTTTAGGCAACAATCTAAATAACTAGCAACAAACTGAAACAAGCTTTCAACCTGTATGACCTGTTCTTCTTTCTTTCGTCGTTCCTCATCCTGTAAACGTTTTTGTTGTTTTTTGGATACCACTTCAGTAAAACCATCATCATTCAAATTTGATTGGGGGTCTTCAACTACCGTTACTTCAGGATGATCATCAATTATAACAACACCTGTGGGTGTAGAAAAGATTTAAAATGGTATTTTCTTTTTTTCAGTTTTTCAAATGAAAAGATAGCAGATATGTTTAGTCTAGTAGTGCTTAAAAAAAAAGAGCCAAAGATCTAGTTCTTGTAACTTATAGTATAGCACATTTCCTACCCTATATGATGGCCATTCATTAGTAAGATCTGAAAAGCCTTCATCAATTTATGAAAAGATTTTGTAAACAAGGTTAAAACTAAAAGTCCTAAAACTATGTTTTGAATCACATACATTTTTTTTCTTCTGCAATAGAGGTAATGCCGAAAAACAAATCAAAATTTTGACTTAACCTCTATCTCCCAGCCTCAGATGTGCATAGTGCTTTAAAACATTCCAAGAGGTGGGTATTACTATTATTTCCCTTTCTCAGGGAAAGAAATAAGCTCTGAGAAGCTGATTTGTTAAAAGTGAGGTGACCAGCCTGGATGGTCTTATGACTCTTTATGCCTCTATTTTATGTAGACCTCTGTCTACAATGTGTGATTGTTAAAAACAAATGAAATACATGTAAAAGTATAGTGACTGTAAAGTGATGTAGATGCACAAACATCAGAATCACCGAGATGATAAATAACTCAAGATATATTTTCAATTTATTGTCCAACAATTATTTTGACTATTTAAAATTATTTTATATCTCAGTGAGCATAAAAAGTCTATATCTATTAAATAATGTTTCAAAGAATTAAATTAGTTTAGGTGATGTGATTTTTGGTTACAGGTATAATATCTGCACAATAAATATAAATCAAGAAATGGGTGAGGCAATTCAAATAAACTATTTTAATTTTTCAAACAATATATGTTTTAATTGAGGAATACATATAATAAAAATCAATATTTTGTTTGGGAATAATAAGTATACAGTTCAGGAGTGTGATAACTTGTGAGGAATGGCAAGAATATTTGACAAGAAAGGGTTTACAGGGACTCTATGTATAAACACTTCTTAATAAATAGCTAAAAATTTACATTTATATAAAGACTGAGAGGGGAAATGAAAAATGATATCAAGAATGGCTTTCACTCTCTAAAAACTGATCAGTTATTCTATTTTTCTAATAAAACTGTGATTTCAAAAGAAAAAAATAACTCTGATTCTGATTTCTCTAATCAGAGTTTGTGTTTTAAATCATTTAAGATATAATTAACTGTAAAAATGTAGAATATGCTCATTTCAGTGAAAGGTCTTAGTCAAACATTACAAAGAATGTCATGCACATATTATTTCACACTGGTGAAGAGACTTCATCACTATTCTAAAATCATCTTAGTTTTTCATTTACACTAAAATGTGCATATGTATAAAGTCTATCTTCATAGCTATATCATCCCTTGTATTTTAACTTTCTTGCCAAGGAGTTTAGAATCTTTTGAAGGATTAGTTCACTACATACAGCATTTATGGAAATTTGAACTATACTTTCTGTTGTTTTCAATACCCTATGTTCTTGTCTGATACACTCTGTAACATTTTAGGTTATGAGATTTTACTTAAACCAATGTTATCAGGAAAACAACCTAAAGATGACTAACTCTTAAATATAAGTTTAATGAGTTAAAATGAACAGATCAATTTCTATCATCAATTCAGAAATATATAGAGTTCTTACCTTTTTATATATGCCTTAATCCAATAATATAATACTTTGAAAAATTTCTATCTCAAAATTTCTTTGGAGGAAGGAAAACTGGTAAACATATATTTGGGAAGATAAATTTGCCATGTTTTGTGAATTTTTTATAATCTTCATTTGTCATTTTTCCAAATGTGATATTTAGATGGATGCTTGTCTCCTTTCTCTTGTGGGCCACCATAAAGTTAGCATTCAAGCTTCCTAGGATTTTTCAACTTTAGCACTATTAAGGTTTTGGGCTGGCTGTCCTGTGCATTATAGGATTTTTAGCAGTATCCCTGGTCTCTACCTACTAGATGTCATTAGCACCCCATCCCCACCTATAACAACCAAAAATGTCTCCACAGATTGCTGAATGTCTCCTAGAGTGCAAAATCACTCCTTTTGAGAACCACAACTCTAATAAATCTAATTAAACATTCTTAAACATGCAATTAAGATCAGTTTATTTCTTTTCCATACAAATTCTAGAACAGTAGTTTGCAAACTTTACCAAGCATCAAAATCACCTGGAAAACTTGTTAAAACACAGATTGCTATACCCCACCTTCCAGAGTTTCTGATTTAGTAGGTCTGGGGTAGTGCCCAAGATTTTGTTTTTCTCACAAATTTCCAGGTGATGCTGATGATCTGGGGACCACACTTTTGAGAACCACTGGTCTACAAATAATGTCCAGGAGCTGGGCCCAAATCAAGGTTTAACATGTATAAATAACCATTAAATAGATGCAAGAAAAACCTCATTTATACCTCTAATACTGGAATAACAGTACCTAAGCTAACTTCACCATTACTACTATTTGGTCTTAACTTAGTAAATCTCTCAATTTTATTCAGTTTATCCAGCTTCAGTCTCATTTGAATAAATAGCAGATAGCACACTTTGACATGTGTAAATATCTATTCATAGATATTCCTTGTTAATTTCCTCATCCAATATTTTGTAACTGCTTGCATTATTCTTCACATTTGACACTTCATAGCTTTCCTAAAGTACTTTTGGCCCTCTGCATCCATGGATTTCAAATCCATGGGTTCAACCAACCTCAGAAAAAAAATTCCACATAGTTCCAAAAAGCAAAACTTGAATTTGTCACATGCAGAGTACAGTGTGGAATCCATGCAAATGAAGTGATGTGTAGGCAATGGTATTAGGTATAATAAGTAATCTAGAGATGATTTAAAGTATACCAAAGAATGTGTATAGATTCTATACATATACTATGCCATTTTATAAAAGGAACTTGAGCATCTGCAAACTTTGGTGCCTGCAGGGAATCCTGGAACCAATCCCCCACACATATGAACACTGTATTTATCCGCATCAACATTGCCTCCCATCCTGTTATTACCTATTTACCACATCTTAGATACCAATATGGACTTTTACCAAGGCCATAACTCAATGAGTTATAATACATCTTTCCTTTTATTTGTCTTTAAAGACATAGCCTCACAGTACAGACATACACTTAGTTTTCTGTGCTTTCTCACACTTGTTTGGTAAGGTAGAGTGATCACTCAGTTTTCTCCTTTCTAAATAAAGAACAATGAAACCTGTTGAATTATTCTGAAAAAAATTATATTAAGCATTCAAAATGTTAAAAGCTAGTGTTATTTTCATTTAGGTTAAAGCAATTAAGAGTTTCGTAAACAGCCTCTATCTCTACTTTGAATGTGTGATTCTCTATTTGATAATT
>NW_007729864.1:72461-105102 GCF_000696425.1 Galeopterus variegatus
AAAAAAAAGAGCCAAAGATCTAGTTCTTGTAACTTATAGTATAGCACATTTCCTACCCTATATGATGGCCATTCATTAGTAAGATCTGAAAAGCCTTCATCAATTTATGAAAAGATTTTGTAAACAAGGTTAAAACTAAAAGTCCTAAAACTATGTTTTGAATCACATACATTTTTTTTCTTCTGCAATAGAGGTAATGCCGAAAAACAAATCAAAATTTTGACTTAACCTCTATCTCCCAGCCTCAGATGTGCATAGTGCTTTAAAACATTCCAAGAGGTGGGTATTACTATTATTTCCCTTTCTCAGGGAAAGAAATAAGCTCTGAGAAGCTGATTTGTTAAAAGTGAGGTGACCAGCCTGGATGGTCTTATGACTCTTTATGCCTCTATTTTATGTAGACCTCTGTCTACAATGTGTGATTGTTAAAAACAAATGAAATACATGTAAAAGTATAGTGACTGTAAAGTGATGTAGATGCACAAACATCAGAATCACCGAGATGATAAATAACTCAAGATATATTTTCAATTTATTGTCCAACAATTATTTTGACTATTTAAAATTATTTTATATCTCAGTGAGCATAAAAAGTCTATATCTATTAAATAATGTTTCAAAGAATTAAATTAGTTTAGGTGATGTGATTTTTGGTTACAGGTATAATATCTGCACAATAAATATAAATCAAGAAATGGGTGAGGCAATTCAAATAAACTATTTTAATTTTTCAAACAATATATGTTTTAATTGAGGAATACATATAATAAAAATCAATATTTTGTTTGGGAATAATAAGTATACAGTTCAGGAGTGTGATAACTTGTGAGGAATGGCAAGAATATTTGACAAGAAAGGGTTTACAGGGACTCTATCTATAAACACTTCTTAATAAATAGCTAAAAATTTACATTTATATAAAGACTGAGGGGAAATGAAAAATGATATCAAGAATGGCTTTCACTCTCTAAAAACTGATCAGTTATTCGTATAAACACTTCTTAATAAATAGCTAAAAATTTACATTTATATAAAGACTGAGAGGGGAAATGAAAAATGATATCAAGAATGGCTTTCACTCTCTAAAAACTGATCAGTTATTCTATTTTTCTAATAAAACTGTGATTTCAAAAGAAAAAAATAACTCTGATTCTGATTTCTCTAATCAGAGTTTGTGTTTTAAATCATTTAAGATATAATTAACTGTAAAAATGTAGAATATGCTCATTTCAGTGAAAGGTCTTAGTCAAACATTACAAAGAATGTCATGCACATATTATTTCACACTGGTGAAGAGACTTCATCACTATTCTAAAATCATCTTAGTTTTTCATTTACACTAAAATGTGCATATGTATAAAGTCTATCTTCATAGCTATATCATCCCTTGTATTTTAACTTTCTTGCCAAGGAGTTTAGAATCTTTTGAAGGATTAGTTCACTACATACAGCATTTATGGAAATTTGAACTATACTTTCTGTTGTTTTCAATACCCTATGTTCTTGTCTGATACACTCTGTAACATTTTAGGTTATGAGATTTTACTTAAACCAATGTTATCAGGAAAACAACCTAAAGATGACTAACTCTTAAATATAAGTTTAATGAGTTAAAATGAACAGATCAATTTCTATCATCAATTCAGAAATATATAGAGTTCTTACCTTTTTATATATGCCTTAATCCAATAATATAATACTTTGAAAAATTTCTATCTCAAAATTTCTTTGGAGGAAGGAAAACTGGTAAACATATATTTGGGAAGATAAATTTGCCATGTTTTGTGAATTTTTTATAATCTTCATTTGTCATTTTTCCAAATGTGATATTTAGATGGATGCTTGTCTCCTTTCTCTTGTGGGCCACCATAAAGTTAGCATTCAAGCTTCCTAGGATTTTTCAACTTTAGCACTATTAAGGTTTTGGGCTGGCTGTCCTGTGCATTATAGGATTTTTAGCAGTATCCCTGGTCTCTACCTACTAGATGTCATTAGCACCCCATCCCCACCTATAACAACCAAAAATGTCTCCACAGATTGCTGAATGTCTCCTAGAGTGCAAAATCACTCCTTTTGAGAACCACAACTCTAATAAATCTAATTAAACATTCTTAAACATGCAATTAAGATCAGTTTATTTCTTTTCCATACAAATTCTAGAACAGTAGTTTGCAAACTTTACCAAGCATCAAAATCACCTGGAAAACTTGTTAAAACACAGATTGCTATACCCCACCTTCCAGAGTTTCTGATTTAGTAGGTCTGGGGTAGTGCCCAAGATTTTGTTTTTCTCACAAATTTCCAGGTGATGCTGATGATCTGGGGACCACACTTTTGAGAACCACTGGTCTACAAATAATGTCCAGGAGCTGGGCCCAAATCAAGGTTTAACATGTATAAATAACCATTAAATAGATGCAAGAAAAACCTCATTTATACCTCTAATACTGGAATAACAGTACCTAAGCTAACTTCACCATTACTACTATTTGGTCTTAACTTAGTAAATCTCTCAATTTTATTCAGTTTATCCAGCTTCAGTCTCATTTGAATAAATAGCAGATAGCACACTTTGACATGTGTAAATATCTATTCATAGATATTCCTTGTTAATTTCCTCATCCAATATTTTGTAACTGCTTGCATTATTCTTCACATTTGACACTTCATAGCTTTCCTAAAGTACTTTTGGCCCTCTGCATCCATGGATTTCAAATCCATGGGTTCAACCAACCTCAGAAAAAAAATTCCACATAGTTCCAAAAAGCAAAACTTGAATTTGTCACATGCAGAGTACAGTGTGGAATCCATGCAAATGAAGTGATGTGTAGGCAATGGTATTAGGTATAATAAGTAATCTAGAGATGATTTAAAGTATACCAAAGAATGTGTATAGATTCTATACATATACTATGCCATTTTATAAAAGGAACTTGAGCATCTGCAAACTTTGGTGCCTGCAGGGAATCCTGGAACCAATCCCCCACACATATGAACACTGTATTTATCCGCATCAACATTGCCTCCCATCCTGTTATTACCTATTTACCACATCTTAGATACCAATATGGACTTTTACCAAGGCCATAACTCAATGAGTTATAATACATCTTTCCTTTTATTTGTCTTTAAAGACATAGCCTCACAGTACAGACATACACTTAGTTTTCTGTGCTTTCTCACACTTGTTTGGTAAGGTAGAGTGATCACTCAGTTTTCTCCTTTCTAAATAAAGAACAATGAAACCTGTTAAATTATTCTGAAAAAATTATATTAAGCATTCAAACTGTTAAAAGCTAGTGTTATTTTCATTTAGGTTAAAGCAGTTAAGAGTTTCGTAAACAGCCTCTATCTCTACTTTGAATGTGTGATTCTCTATTTGATAATTGAATTATTCTGAAAAAAATTATATTAAGCATTCAAAATGTTAAAAGCTAGTGTTATTTTCATTTAGGTTAAAGCAATTAAGAGTTTCGTAAACAGCCTCTATCTCTACTTTGAATGTGTGATTCTCTATTTGATAATTACTTTATTTATGGCATCTACTTAAATGCAACAAATAAATAAATTAAATTAAAGGAACCTAAGACATACTTGCGTAATTGTTGAGATCAAACTGTGAAAGAGCATCTACTTTTTCTTTGGGTTTTTTAGGACCTGGTTTAGGGTCTTCTCTTTTTTTCCCAGTAGAATCTTTGGAGTTCTTTTGTCCTGTACCATTAAGTACTCCTTCCTGGTGGTGTGCAGAGCTGCCATTGACAGGGTCAACACCAGTTGTGCCTGCAGACTGGTCATCAAGTGGCCTACAAAAAGTAATTTGAGATATTACCACCTCTACATACCTGAACCAAAAAAAAAAAGAAAGTCTTGCTGGTAGTTTTGAAGTTCAATCTCAGATAAAATAGCATCGGGATAAAAGACCCTTAACAAGCTTTAGTGATTTTTGTTGACTACAACCTCACTAAAACTGAGCTTCCTCATAGTGTAGACTAGCTCCCTCCCTTGAGTTCTTCCCAGCAATTAAATCCTAAAATTCTAATTACCCCCAGAAGGTTCTGTGTCTATCATATTATAAATGAGCTAATTGACATTGTTTATAGTAGAAAATTTCTGGGACCCAAACAAGTCCAAAGTAATCACAACCGAATCCTCACCTAAACTGGACAGCATATGAAAATAAAATTTTAAAAAAGCATTCTACATTCATACTACATATATGTTTTCTAAAAAGTTCAGATTTACACACTGATTAACATATTAAGGAAACCAACTTTAATATGGAAACGATTCACTTCACAGAGCAAATGTATTCTTATAGTTTTTGTTTCCTAACAGAATAATTCTCAGGTTTATTTATTTTTTCAAATTTCCAGGCAAAAACTAGTCATGAAAAATGGGTTTACTAATCATTTTCTTTCTTTCTTTTTTTCCTTGGTGGCTGGCTGGTATAGAGATTGGAACCCTTGACTTTGGTGTTGTAATACCATGTTCTAACCAACTGACTAACTGGCCAGCATCGTAGCCTGTAGCATTACTAAATATGAAAACTCACCAAGGGCCTGACCAGAACCTCAAACATTTGAAGAATGAATTCATTTCTTCTAAATGAGACTTCTGTGAAACATTTGTTTTAATTATAATCTGTCACTGCTATTTCTGCAGGTTCAAAGTTGTATCCACATGGCACAAAAATCTTCCTAAGTAGTTGAGATCTATACAGCACAAAAATCAGATCACGATTTCTCCTAAGCATTATGACTTGGAATTCTAATAGTTCAGTTATTAGTCAATGACTATTCTGTTCACTTATCCTGATTCTCTTGGACTTTTAAAGGGATGTTCAAAGATTGAGTTAAGCAGGTACTGAGGAAACATACCTGGATGCATCATTTCCTTGGAACCTTTCCTAAATTATCTGGAAAGCAAAAATATTTTCCCTTATCAGTACAGTAACCTGAAATGGTAAATATGTATAACTAAGGAACTCAGATTAATACAATACTGTCTAAATAAATTCTTATCAGCTCAGGCTGCAAACCTGGGATTCTGGTCTAAAACCAGGGCACACCATAAAAATGGTTGCTTACTCTATACCAGGTTTTGTTAAGTGTATCACAAAAATCCTCTCAGTAATCTTCATGTATTCTAATAAGTACTATTATTTTCTCCCCATTTTACTGGCGAAGAAGCAAAGGGGAGGCAACTAGAAAGTAGCAGAGCCTAGATTTGAACCTAGGCATTGAGAATCTTTGCTGCTATTTTAGTGTTTCCTGATACTAGAGAAATCAATTCTAATTTACTGTAACCAACACTTTAATATTTAAGAGGCCAAGTTTAATATAATTTAGAAAAATTGAAAAAAAAAATCTATTGTCATGGCATTTATGTTATTTGTGGCCTTGGTGGTTGGACAGAGATTATGTTTTCTGAGCCACTTTCTGGTTGGATCATTTACTGCAGATTTGCAACTTGAAGATGAGCTTGGAGAAAATACGTTAAGTGAATAAGCCAGGCACAGAGGGAAAAATACTGCATGTCCTCACTCATAAGTGGGAGCTAATGAATAAAGAAATAAATAAGTAAATAATAAATATTATGGATTGAATTGTGTCTCCCCAAAGTTTAATGTGTTGGAGACTTGGTCCCCACTGTGAAAGTGTTAAGAGGGTAGAAAATCTTATTATGATAATTGAAAGGCAGGGCCTTGAAGAGGTGATTAAGTTGATGGTTTAATGGTGGTCATGGGTGTGGTTCTGAGAGCTTTAAAAGGAGAGGGCATGAGGGGCTCATTTTCTCTCTCTGCTGTGCCATTTTCTGCCATGTGACACCCCTGAATTTCTGTAAAGGCACCACTAAAGAAGACCCTCACCAGATATATTCCCTGAACTTTGGACTTCCGAGCCTCTGAACTGCAAACAATAAATTTTATCTTCTTTATAAATTACCCAGTTCCAGGTATTTGTTATAAGCAACAGAAACGGACTAAAACATCCTTTCAGATGCCTGGGAGAGACCTTGCCAGCCCAATCTGATTTCTAGTGGTAGGATATCACTTAGGTACCCCTGCCTTTGTTATTTTCACTGTCTGGTCCCCTCAGGCCTCAACAATGTGATCTACAGACTTAAGGAAAATACAAAAGCTGGAGACCACTGCTTCAATGTCTACTAAGACTCCATTAAGTAGAGTGCTGTGTCAGTGTAAACACTTGTGTGGTTACAGCAAGCTCACCTGTGATGGTATAAATGCCAGCAACTGTCAATAAGATCAGGCTGGCCTGGTAAACATCCATCCTCCAAACTATCCTCAGGAACATGACACCATAGCAGATCTCCAACTGAAGTGAGTAAAAAGTCTGGATCTCACATACAGACCGGTTCCCGCTCACTGGCTGAGCGAGGTGCGAGCGCAACACCGAGGGTTGCGATCCCGTTGCCGGTCCCGGTCCGGTACGGGCGCGACACTGAGGGTTGCGATCCCGTTGCCGGTCACAAAAAAAGACAAAAAGGGGGGAAAAAAAAAAAAGGTGCAAAAGTATATCTAAAACAAAGTACTCACCCTCTCTTACCACTTTTTGATGGTGGGCCAGTTCTCCTTTCATTCCGAGGACCTGAGAAATTCCTTCCAGATTTGGGTGGACAGTTGTTCCCACGTCGATTCTGGCGATCTATTCCAGGTCTCTGACTAGAAAAACTTCTTTTTGCTATTTCCCTCTTTGGAGGTAAAGCATTCTCTCCAGCTTTTACAACTGCTTGTGAATTCAAATCAGTATTTTTTTTTTCATCCCTCTCTCGCCTCTCATTGAAATCACTGCTTTCAGAAGCTGTTTCCCATTCTTCATTTGCCTGATCTGAAGAGTTCTGATTAGATAAGTCTGGTGTCTTATTCCCAGAAATATCCCCAGCAGTATTAACTGGTTCTTGAACCACATTATTAACTATGCCATTTGTGGGAATTGCCACTTCATTTGTTTTTGAAGCAGCTTCTCTTTCTCTCAGCCGTCTAAATCGGGGAGGCTTATCCTGCCTTGGTGGTCGGGTAGGACGTTGTCTTCGGGGTCTCTCTCTAGCTGGGTCAAATTTTCGCTCGAATTTTGGAGGTCGTTTATCTGCTGGTATAGGAATAAATTGCTCATGTCTTCTTGGTGGCTCTCCATCCTCTGGTTTAGGAGTTTCTGACTGCCTTGGGTTCCACTGATTGTCCCGATAAGCAGGTCTTCGTAAGGTGGAAGGGCGTGATGGACGGCCTCCAGGATCCCTTCCACCACGTCTGAAAGTTCCCCCTCTGCCTCGCCTTGTAGGCTCTCCTTTAGGAAGGAAGCCAGGCTTAGATTTATCATCATCTCTTACATAAGGCTTGTCTAGTGGTCTATTATCTATTCGGACATGATTGTCTGGCTTGAAAGACTGCGGCTTTGTAGGTTTTTTGTTTTCAGACCGGTCCTCTCTTTTGGGAAGTTTGCCTTTGCTTAAACTATCCTTGTCACTTGCACTTTCATGAATTTCACTGTCTGTGTCAGTCTCTGAACCCCGCTGTCGTCTTCTTTTGGGGACGACTTCAAAATCGGAGCTCTCACTTCGTGTTTCACTTTCTTCTCGCTGTCTGAGAGGCCCTGAGGGCACATGCTCTGTTCTTGGCTTATTGTCTCTATACTGAGGATAATCTCGAGTGTGCCCTCTACCACCCCTGCCACGCCCTCCGTAAGAGCCTCTATAACTTCGACCTCTGGAGTAATATTCACCTCGGCCTCGACCTCTGTATCCTTGATCTGGAAACCAATCTCTATCTCTAGCTTCTTTCCAGTAAGTCCTAGGGGGTAAAGTTGATTCTTTTTTAACTGCTGGTCTTGAATCTGGTCGAGGCCTCTCTATAACAAGGTCTTTGTTGATGACTTTCTCAGGTTGTTTTTCTTCTTTGACTGTTGGTGCTGCAACAGTTTGTTGGTTTACAGTTTTAACGGCAGGCTCTACCTGAATACTACTCATAGGTTCCAAAGGTTTCTCAGTATCTAGAGATGCCTTTTGAGCCAGAGTTGAAGTTTCTGTTGAAGGAAATTTCTCTGGTTCTGGCTGAATCGGTGATGAGACTGCCTGTGGCTGAATTGGTGCTGGAGGTGGAGAAAGAAGATCCTTCTTTTCTGTCTTTTCAGGCTTTACAACTTTTTCAGTGACCTTTTCAACCTTTTCTCCTTCTTTCTCCTTCCTTTGCTCCCGCTCCTCTTTCATATCTCTAAGTACAGGTTTTTTAATGGGACCTGATCTTCTCACAGGTCTATCATTACCTTCTTCCCTTCTGTTGGAGCTTGGTCTCGGGCCCCAACGAGTTTCTGATTTAGGTTTATACACTTTTTCAGGTTTTGGTCCTTCTGAAGATCGTATAAAGCCATCCTTTTTTGGTTTCTCCTCTGACCTTTCGGTTGGTTCTTTTGAATCAATGCCTCTGCTGATTACTTTAGGAATGCTTACAGATGGCTCATTTCTTTGCTCCTCTGATTTTTGAGTATGGTTAGATCCATGGGAAACACTTCTTTTCCGGGCAGGTTGACTTTCTACAGCTGAAACCCGTTCTTCTTGAGGAGTGGATAGGGTCTTTTGATCAGGTACTTCAAAAGAAGCAGACTGATTTTTACTGTCAGTATGGTGAGGTCTAATGTCTTCCACAGATCTGCTTAAAAACTTTTGTACTTCTGTCTCACTTGATTCTCTGACAAAGTCTGCTTTTGGATGAGCCTCCAATTGACTATGTTCTACAGGATAAGCAGCAGTAATCTGTTCCCGGTCCAAAGCAGGTTCAGGCCTATGATGATGATAATTCAAAGGTATAACCAATAAAGCAATCTTTCCCACATATAAGTGCACAGCAAAATAATCCCTCTAATTTAAAAATATAAAACAATGGAACTTAATCATAAAGAGCAGCTATAAAAGGTGCATCATTATTAATAATAGCAAAGAGGTGGAACCAGCCTAAATGGCCATTAATAGCTATACACACATCTTTATCTCTCTATAAAAGGTGCAGCATTATTAATAATAGCAAAGAGGTGGAACCAGCCTAAATGGCCATTAATAGCTATACACACACAAGGAAATATTATCCAGGGATAAAAAAGAAAACACTGTCATATACTACAGCATGGATAAACCTTGAGGACATTAGTGAAATAAGCTAGTCAGGACAAATACCTCATAACTCCACTTATGTGAGGTATCTAAATGAAGGCAAACTCATCAAAGCAGAGAGTAGAATGGTGGGTGCCAGGAGCTGGGAGAGGGGGAAATGGGGAATTGCTGTTCCACTGATATAAAGTTTCAGTCATGCAAGATGAAAAAAAGTTCTAGAGATCTGCTGTATGACATTGTGCTTACAGTTAACAATATTGTACTGCACACTTAAAATTTTGTTAAAAGAGTAGATCCAATGTTATTATTATTATTTTTTTNTATAAAACAATGGAACTTAATCATAAAGAGCATCTTTATCTCGCTATAAAAGGTGCATCATTATTAATAATAGCAAAGAGGTGGAACCAGCCTAAATGGCCATTAATAGCTATACACACACAAGGAAATATTATCCAGGGATAAAAAAGAAAACACTGTCATATACTACAGCATGGATAAACCTTGAGGACATTAGTGAAATAAGCTAGTCAGGACAAATACCTCATAACTCCACTTATGTGAGGTATCTAAATGAAGGCAAACTCATCAAAGCAGAGAGTAGAATGGTGGGTGCCAGGAGCTGGGAGAGGGGGAAATGGGGAATTGCTGTTCCACTGATATAAAGTTTCAGTCATGCAAGATGAAAAAAAGTTCTAGAGATCTGCTGTATGACATTGTGCTTACAGTTAACAATATTGTACTGCACACTTAAAATTTTGTTAAAAGAGTAGATCCAATGTTATTATTATTATTTTTTTTACCACGATTAAATATAAATGAAGGTCATTCCTTAAAGAAAAAGTTAGACCATGCTGATGTGAATATGTAATCCATCAAGACTAGGAATTTCCACCTAGAATTAAAGAGTACGTGGAGTAAGTCTATCTGTCCAAATTAATTACAAATAATTGTAAAACATCATCATAAAATATACTCCTTTAAGGGCAGAAGTTCTAACTATATGACTATAAATTATTAGAGGTTACCACCAATTGCCTGCCACTTCAAAATAACTCTGTAAATCAGTATTTCTCCTTATCTTGCTTGGTCTTAGAAATTTCCCAAAAGATACCAATAAACAAATGTCTACCATTTCTCACTAGAGGAAAAATTACATCTATGCTTTACCCAGACTACATAAGAATAGTAGATACATTGAAATTTTTTCACATCTAATCTACAGTTAAAGACTTGCCAATCTGAAGATTTACCAATGAATTCCAGTATCTAATTCAATGTACAGAAATAGGTTACAAAATGCCCTAATCAAATACAGAAATGGCAGAAAAAAAAATACATCCAAAGATGAATGAAGGACACTAAAAATTAGGAAATCAGATTTATGGCTCAGTCCTAAATCGAAATGATCTTCAAGGACACCATACGGTTCTCTTTTTACCACATATTCTATTCAGCAGATGGATAATTTTAATAATTTATTACCTTACATCCTCAGGATCTTCTGCTGCCTTGGGAGTAGCTGCCTGCTGAGGCTCAGAATGAGGATAGGGATCTGACCCCCACATCACACGAGGCTCAGAGAGAGAAACTGCATGATCTCTTGCAGATCGAGTTATATGCTCAAATGACTCAGAACTGTTTGGTGATCCTTCCATCTGGTCTCTTCTCATCAGTGGCTTAGGAGGAATCATTCCTGTAATAAAAAAGTCCGGAAAAGGATGAAATGAGAAATACAAAAAAAAGAAAAAAACAAAATCATGATAGAAGTAGAATATAGATTATTAATTACTATTTGGAATTTTTTGTCGAGTAGCCAAATCAATCAATCAATCAATCAATCAAGTTGTGATTCTTGATCAACTTTTAATTACCCTTAAATTTTCCTCTCTATGATCTTGAAAACGGATTATCTGGATTTATTCTGATGGATTCTATAAAAGACTGCTAATTCATTTTTTTTTTTTTTGTTGTTGTTAATCTATGAAAAAATTCAAGTGTTAGGCTGGTGATGGAGGAAACTGAAAAGCTGGTATACATAACATACGGGCAAAATTCAAAAGCTGAAACACTTCAAAAATAAAAACAATATAACTAGTAACAGATACTGGTAATAAGACAGTGAATAATTTCCATCTAGAAGATTTTAAATAATACTTACAAAACAAAAAAGAACTAGTATTTTGGGCTTGTAAAACAATTGGTACAAGTGTCTGATACTTAACCACACTGCAGTGAAAGAAATTTACAAAATTTTATGATTAAATATCTGGAGGCCTGGGCCAGCCCGTGGCTCACTCGGGAGAGTGTGGTGCTGACAACACCAAGGCCATGGGTTTGGATCCCTATATAGGGATGGCCGGTTGCTCACTTGGGAGAGTGTGGTACTGACAACACCAAGGGTTAAGATCCCCTACCAGTCATCTTTTAAAAAAAAAAAATCTAGAGACCCTATTTAAGTTCTTACTAGATTACAAGTCTCAAAAAGGGTTAAGATCCCCTACCGGTCATCTTTTTAAAAAAAAAAAATCTAGAGACCCTATTTAAGTTCTTACTAGATTACAAGTCTCAAAAAGAATTAAGACTATGCTAATTTCGATTTACCAGGATGAATAGGTGGAATGTCCATAGCAGGTCTTCCTGACATCATTCGTGGGTCCATGTAGGACTGCATCATGAGCCACCTTGGATCGAAACCCATAGAAGCCAAATGTTGAGGGTGAGGTTGCATGGGCTGGTAAAGAGGTCTGTGTGGTGGAGGAGGGACAGTACCACTGGATGGCTGTGGAGGAACAGTTTGTGGAAGTACACCTTGTTGTTGCTGCTGCTGCCACTGCTGCTGTTTCATCTGTTCCTGAAAAAGTAAGATCCCACATCCTGAGATTTCAGTTCCACATGATAAATGAATATTATCAATCATTATTAGAAAATAATGATCTTTTTTGAATCTCTGAGAGAAAATTAAGAACTCAAAAGATATTTTACAGAGAGAGTCAGCAAGATAAAAGAACAAAGGATAAGTTACAACATTTAGCCTTACATCTGACTTAAGCAACTATTCATTCATTATACTGCACAATCCATTTTCTAGAAATAAAAGACGGTATGTATAAATGAGAAAGAGGAGAAAAATGACATAGATGGTCAATATAAAACCCACATCAAGAAACTTTTATTAAAAAGGAAGAAGTATTTCAAGGGAAATTTGTGTGTTTTATGTATTTTAGGTTCCTTGTAAAATTAATTTCTCAGACTATGCTGTAGATTGACTGAATTGTGCCCCCCTAAGTTCATATATTAGAAACTTAATTCCTACTGTAATTATTGAGGGTGGGATATCCTATTACGGTAATTGAAAAGTGGGTCCTTGAAGAGGTGATTAATTATACGACCATGCGGTAGTGAATGGATTAATAATAGTGGTCAAGGGCATGGTTTCTGAGGGCTTAAAAAGGAGAGCACATGAGGAGCTGTCTCTTTCTCTCTGCTCCAACATTTCCTGTCATTTGAGAACCCTGGGTCACTGTCACCACCACCAAGATCCTCACCAGATGGTTTCCCTGGACTTCGGTCTTTCCAGCTTCTGAAACTGTAGGCAATAAATTTCGTTTTCTTACAAAGTACCGAGTTCCATGTATTTTGTTATAAGCAACAGGAATGGACAAATACAGATTTTTAAACAATATGCCTTTCAATCACATACATGGTAAAATGTTTTTCTTATTACCTGCTGCCTCTGAAATCGTGGTGGTAAAGACTTCTGAAACTGTTTGAAATAGCCAGATAATATAGCAGGCCGAGGTTGAGACCCCGATTCTGGTTCCGTTTCATGCAGCACTTGTGTGGTCTCCTTTTCACTGCGATTGCTGTCTTGTCTAGTGAAAACTGGTTCCTCCTCTGCCGAAAGAAAAGGTGAAAGATAATGGTATTCACCTATGGATTTTTATAGAGGAATGAAATGATTAGACTGAGGTATAATATATGTTAACGAGAAAGAAAGCATTCTCAACACTCAACATTTCAGGGATGTTTATTCATATATAAAATTAGAAAACATGGCTCTAGTCCATATTTTATATGGCAAATGCTATCTTAATACAATCACTTTCACTTTGATTACATATATTAAGAATACACAAACGCCCACAGTATAACTAACATGAAGCCCTTTGTAAAGTTTATGTAAGAATGAATAAGACTAGCCTACCTTTATTACAGCTGTTTTCACTTTCTTGTTTTTCCACCACAGGTGCTAAAGTAGGTTCTTTGGGTTCAATTTTTTCCTCCGCTTTCTCCTTTTCCTTCTCCAGCTCACATTCCTTTTCCTGTTCTTTCACCTTTTGTAGTTCTTTTTCTTTTTCTCTCTGCCGTTCTAGTTCTCTCTCTTTTTCTTGCTTTCTTTCCTTTTCCATTTCTCTTTGTTTTTCCTGCTCTTTCTCCAGCTCTTTCTCCTTTTCCAACTGCTTCTCCTTTTCTTTTTCCCTCTCCTTTTCCTGTTCCTGTTCTTGCTCTTTTTCAAGTTCTTTCTCACGCTCACGTTCTTTTTCTCGTTCTCTTTCCCTAATTTCCTCTGGAGATGGTTGTTTTTCCACGATGCCAAGTTTCTCATCCAATCGTTTCAGTTTCTCTGCACATGCTGCCTTCCTTTGTTCCTCCATTCTTCGCTCTTCTTCTTCACGTCGTTTACGAGCACGTTCCACTGCTGCAGAAATTTCTGACTGTTGTCGTCTTCTTTGCTTCCATATTTCATCTTCATCAGGTACTTGCTGCTTGGGGGGAAAAGGTCTTCCAGGTACTGACTGTCGCTCTGGAGGTGGATGCTGAAACATTAAGATAAGCTGAACTGTAAGAACTGTATTTCTGGTCAACATGGGCATGGAGGTGGGGGGAACAAATCTCACAGAAATGTCAGAAATTTTCCTGCTGAAAACATATACATTAAAATGAAAACAAATAACATGGGGAAAATATTAAATCTAGATAATTCATCAAACTAAGATCAGAATAATTAAGCCAGCCATCCAATGTTTACTAAGTATGTACCTATTTATTGAGCCAGACATTGTTGCTCACTATTTGTTGAATAAAATCAAAAGTACAATACAACACTGACTCTCAAAATCTAAATTTAGAGACAAAGGAAATTCAGTGTGAATGCTTTATAGCAGCTGCAAAAGCTGAAATATTGAAAAGGGAGAAAAAAAGGCCATAAATATAT
This sequence comes from Galeopterus variegatus, assembly GCF_000696425.1. NCBI lineage: Eukaryota > Metazoa > Chordata > Mammalia > Dermoptera > Cynocephalidae > Galeopterus > Galeopterus variegatus. The sequence continues at coordinate 86,800 of NW_007729864.1, forward strand.
AAAATGTCAGCATGTGAGCCCTGAGAAGATTAAGGTATGAAGAAAAAGCAGAGAGCCAAAGAAGCAAAGTGAAGAAGACAGAGACAGTGCTGCTAATGACACCCAAAGGTGAAGACATTCCTAAAAATAGGCACGGATAGAAAGAGTTCTATCTTTAGACTGAAAGATCTAGAAAAGCATATCTAGAACCCATTGTGGAGAGTGGAAAGATCACCAGGGAAATCCAAGTTTCAGTGATTTAATTTTCATTAATGTGTAATGAATCAATGACTACAAAGTTTAAAATCACTGCCAGCAACTATGCAAAAACAAGAATTTAAAAAGCACTTGAAGAATATAAAAGAAAAACAATTTTTTAACATAATGATTTTAAAAGAAATTAGAGTGAAGAAACATTAAAAGCCATATATAACCCAGCAAGAACCCATACAAAAGATAAAATAACAGTGTGATGAAAACACTTGGACTGAATATTAAAAAAAAAAAATTAATGCAGACTACCATTCTCTAACAGTGCTTTCATATGTAAACCTTAATCTCTATGGTGCTGAGTTTCCTCATCACAGCTCAGAGACAAGCTGAAAAACTAAGATAATTCTATAAAAGTATGTAATTTACATAGTAAACTCATAAGTATTTTTTAAAAAGTAACTTCACAGAAGTATAATTTACATAAAATGTGATGCACATATTTTAAGTGTACAGCTTGATGAGTTTGGACAAATGTTACACTTGTGTAGCCACTGCTCCAATCAAGACAGAGAATGTTTCCATCACTCCTCTGCCCCAACCGTGGCCCCGAGAACCTCAAACCCTACCCTTAAGTAATCTGCCTTTTCTAGAATTTCATATAAATGAATACATAAAGTTATATTTTCTTCTGTGCCTAGCTTCTTTTGCTCAGTGTAATGGTTTTAAGGTTATTTTGCATATCATTGGAGTTTGGTCCATTTTATTGCTGGATAGTATTCCTTTATGGGTACAATGATTCATCTATGATGAACACGTGGATTGCTTCCAGTTTTTAAACTATGGATAAAACAGTTATGAACATTCATGCCTAAGTCTTTGTGTAAATGTATGTTTACATTTCTCTTGGATAAACAGCTAGAAGTGGAACTCCTGAGTCACATGGTAAGAACTGCCAAACTGTTCTCCAAAGTGGTTATAAGGCTTTACAGTCCCACCAGCAATACATAAGGCTATCAGCTGCTCTATATACTTGCTGACGCATGGTATCATCACCTTTTTTAATTTTAGGTGTATAGCAAAATTTCACTGTGGTGTTAATTTGCATTTCCCTGGTGACTAAGGATATTGAACATCTTTCCATGTGCTTATTTGCCATTTGTATGTATTCTTTTATGAAGTGAATGTTCAAATCATGTTGTTGGGCTTTTGTATTATTGAGTTGGAAGGCTGTTTTTTTTTCTTTAAATAAATACAGCCTATATACAAGTCCTTTGTCAGATGTATTAGGAATACTTTTGTGACAAACCTTTGCATTTTTTTGAAGATGTTTTTCAAAAGTCCAATTGACTAATTTCTTTTCTAGTTCATGTCTTCTTTTGGGTCTTATCCAAAAAATCTTTGTCAGCCCTAATATCATGAAGACTTTCTGCTGCATTTTCTTCTAGATGTTTTAATTTTAGCTTCTATGTATACAGAAATGCTATAAAGAACATTCGATGGTTAAGAGAAGAGGGACTGGTGGAGATGATGGTGATGTTGTGATATGTGCAGCTATCACAGTAGGGTGATCGGGGAAGGCCTCTGAAGTAGTAATGTCTAAGCAGAGAAACTGAACATAAGAAGGATCTCAGGAAAAGAGCGTCTTCTAGTTAGAGAAAAGAGCAAGTAAAAAGTCTTGAGGATGAAATAAAAAAGAATAACAAAAAATTTGTGTGGCAAGAGGGAGAACAGCAGGTGAAATCAGAAAAGGTATACAGAGAACTGAAGGATCATGAGAAATACCTAAGCAAGGAATGACTGACCTAATATTCATAGTTTTAAACAGATCACACCTACTACAGGAGAACTTGGGATGAAAGGGGCAGGTGAGCAGGCAGCATAAGAGGAAAGCAAGATTTGTTAAGAAACAACTGAAATATAACGGGTGGTAGCAAGTAGTCAGTGTATGGATATATTTTGGAGGTAGAAGTGACATAATTTGCTGACTCAGAAAGCTAGATGTAGGGAAAAAAAGAAGGAAGAGTTAAAAGTAACTTGCAGGTTTCAGCCTGAACAGGTGAATGATAATGCCATTGCCTGAGATGGGGAAGACAGGGGAAGAAGCAGGACTGTACATATGTGGGAGTAGGGTGTGTGTTATAGTTTGTACATATTAATTATGAGATATCTACCAGAGATCCAACTGGAGATGTTGAGGTGATAGTTGAATACACGACTCTTAAAGTCAGGGTAGGGCTAGAGATATACATTCAGATGTCAACAGCTCATAGATGAGATCCCGTAGGGAAAGAATACAGATTTAAAAAAAAAAGATTCAGAATATAGCTCTGAATTCCCCAATACCCAAAGGTATAGGAGGCCTAGAAGGAATACCAAAGGAAGAAAGAAAGCAAAATGGTATCATGTTTCAGAAGCAAGAAAAAAAAAGTGTTTTAAGGATGGAGAAATCAACTGTGTGTTAACAATGTTACTGAGATTAAGTAAGATGAAGACAAGGGAACTGGATTTGTCAAGATAGAAGTTATCATTGACTTTGACAATAGTTTCAAAGGTACAGTGGGAGAGGAGAGCATGCCTGGAGAGGGTTAATGAGAGAATAAGTAGCAAAAAAGACAGTAATTCAAACAGCTTACTAAAAAAATTTTACTTGATGCAGAACAGAGAAATAGGGTAGACACTGCAGGGATATGAAAGGTGTGGTGGGATGGTGTTACGGAAGGGTTTTTTTTATTTGTTTTTCTTACTAGATGGGAGATAATATTATGGTAAGTGATAGAGGTTGGGATCCTGGGATCAAATAAAAGGGCTGTCTTTAGTAGCAACGACAACAGGAAGGAAGTCCGAATACACAGGCACTGAAGTGGGAAAAACAAATAGTTATCCTCCTAGGCGCCTCTTATTCTCTTAATGAAATTAAGAATATAATTATCATCTGAGAATAAAGATTGAACAGATGAAGAGGAAGACATGCAAGAGACACGATGTAAAATGTTAATAATTGTTTCATAAAAGTTATAAATAAAAAACATATATTGCCTTTCTATCAAAAACAAAGTCAAATGAAACACAAACACCATAAACCAGCATTTAGTTAAAATTTACCTGTTGTGCAAGCAACTTTGGAGGTGGTGGCAGGTGTGAAGATGGTCCACGTTCCTAGTATAAAGAAGCAAGAATTGTTAAAGCATAATCAGACAAGAAAAAAGATATCTACTGGAAATATTTCTGAATGTACTGATTTTCTCAATGAAACCGCAAGGACAAACCATTTTGTCCTTTTCTCTTTTTTAATAAAAGCACATCACTCACTGCCCAATTACTTTCTATAGAATCACTCTGCTGCTTCGATAAGGTTTCTCAAATGAACTTTGCAAACAGTAGATTTTAGTGTAGGAAGTCTGGAATTCTGACCCAGGAAATCTCACTGGGGAGGGGTGTACCTCTAATTACTAAATTTTATTTATGTAAGTACAATCCTTTTCCTAGAATTTTTTTCTAATGGCAAACTAAAAATATATGATTCATCTACAGAAACATCTAAAACATGTTGAAACCAGATATAATAAATGGAACATTCACTTGCTTATAAACCAGCATCACAAAAATATCAAGACATTAAGATATGTTCGATGTATTCCTCCACTCTCTCATGAAAAAAGTAAGAAATTTTCATTCCCCATTATGCCAATTAGTAAAGTCATACACAACAATAATCATTAAAGTATCATTTGAAAAACCTTTCCTTTTCAGGGCTCATAAGTATATTTTTCAATGGCTCACCAATGCCTTAAGAATAAAATCCAAATTCCCTTATATAGCACAGAAGATTTAACAAATGGTTCTTACATACCTCTCTCCCATATCAAAGTACTTAGGATTTCTTGGATGTGCCATGCTTTTTGATCCATAGCACTTCTCTATTCTGCAAGTGTTCCCACTGCTTGGAATAGCTCTCTTCCCTTTGTTTACTGGCTAATTCCTGCTTCTTTAAGTATTAGCTCAAGTATCAAGTGTTTTGCAAAGCCTTTTGTCTTGACTGAATTCTTTAAGAACTAATGCACTATGTGCATTGTCACACCACTTATGACACTGTATTTTAACTGATGCTTACTAGCTTTTTTTCTCCTTTCTAAGAGACAGTCAGCTACCTCCTTTTAGCCCCCTGAAGGGACTAATCTGTTTTGTATGCATTTAACATATATATGCTGACTATACTCTGATTCGGTGCTCTTGAAGGTAGCCCTTTTTTATTCCGAGTTTGTAATACAGCTCTTGCTACCCATTACCTTCTCAGAAGTGGGATCAAGTATTATCTGTTGCTCACATTTTCCCCTTCTTTCACAATATTCCTCAAAAAATGGCTCAGATTTTTTAGATCTCCACACCCACTATGTGTGATCTCCCTAAACAGAGAGACCCTAAACAGAGTCGTTAGGTGCCATTTTACACCTAACGACTGACTAGGATTTATTAAGTACTCAGTAAACTGTAAAGCACTAGTGTGCCATTTTACACCTAACGACTGACTAGGATTTATTAAGTACTCAGTAAACTGTAAAGCACATCAGAAATGTTTAATTTGGAAAAACAACTTTATCTGTCCATTTTGACGTGACTGAGCTATTATAAGGGGAAAAAAGGTGAAATTTTAATTTGTACTTGATAATTTTAGCTACTACAAGGGTACTACAAAAAGTTGTGGAAAGATTCATATTATCTTTTAATTCTATTTTTCCATGAACTTTTTGAAGTATCCTCTGTATAGTGACAATTTCTATTCATGTACAAGAAAAATTATGGTACAGAGTCAGGGCTATTCAAGAAAAAATACACAGTTCCCCTTTTCTAAGTCCCTTCTAACTCTATGATTATAAGATTAATTTATCCATACTACCTGCAATGACAAAGATCTCCATAAGTCCAACAAACCTGATTAAATGAAGGTCCTTTCCCATAGGGGACTTTTGCTACTGATGGCTGGGCAGGTATCTGAGAAGATGATTTAGTATTGCAAACTTCATCTGCTTCTTTTCGGTTTTCATCGTTTTCAGAGACTTTTGAAACTTGATCCTCGCTGAAGAATCAAAACGTAGAGGAAATAAAAACGTGGACAGACTGTATCCTAAGTAAATGCATTTTCTCTATGTAAAAAAAAAATTATTTCTGTATGGTTTCAGGGGAAAAATATATAAAGGAATGATATGGGTTTGTGATCTAGCGATGCTAATTCATTCATTCAATAAATATATACTATGTATCTATAATGAGCTGGGGACTGGGCATGTTATCATTACAAAGCATAAGGTGCAATACAGTAGTTGTCAAATCTGGACACTTACATTTGACACACAACCTGGCAAAATAATATAAGCCAATCATTTTCTATCTCCTTCACTCAGATAATCTCATATAAATGCAACTGAGTAATATTGGAAATATTATTTAACTGCATTCTAATTTATTCTGATTTAATGAAAAAGATAAATCAAATTACAGTATTTCTTAAAATTGCAGCAAATCACAGGCATCTCATAAATGATCATGAAACTGTAGTTTATCAGTGCCATGGCTGAAAATCTATACTAATATGTGCATGCAAACTCCCGTGTATTTTAAAAGCCCAAATTTTATGATACATGCGCCATATATTCCTAACTCTGATGCCCCTATATTCCAGAAGAAGGAAAAGAGATAAAAAGCTGCCATTTCCCAAGGCCCTAATGCTGCTTGCTAAGTTTAAAAATATCAAGGACTTGAAGCAGCTGTAGTAACCAAAGGAATTATTCTCCAATTTTATAAATATGTATCAGGTCACGTAAATTGCAGTTTAAAATGGTCCCCAATACTGACTCTCAAAATATCTCCAATTAGATGCCAAGCATCTAAAAATCTTTTTTTAAAAAAGTATGTTCTTAACAAACATCAAACCTTAATTCCTTGATTAGCTGTACTGTATTAATTTGGCTCATTAATCACCCTCCTATTCAGTAAAACTTCTTGGAAGAGAATGTAGAAATTCTATAAATAAGGAACAAATGTCTATCTATGAAGCCTCTCTACATAAATAGCTAATATTATATCAACAAATTCATACTGTTATAAGAAAAATATATCACAACAACATACCTGTTATTCTCTTTAGGACTAGTACTTCCTTGCTCATCATCATCACTGAAATTCAGCTGTTCCGTGTAATCTACTTCCATCTGAGCACCTATTACATTAAGGAAAATTCAGAATGATTGCTTTACAGCTTCTAACAATTTAAAGTGCTTAACTAATTTTGCTTCTTACCTGCCCAACCTTCATCAGCTTCAGCATCTAGGTTATCAAATTTATCAAGCTCCTTCAGTTCTGATGCACTAAGGATGGACGGCCGTTCAGGCTCAGAGGCCCATGAAGGTGGTGGGCCTCTTCCTCGAAGACCTCTAATGAATGGGAGGTCATGATAGGAAAAGACACAAAGTTTTAATGACACTAAATTAGAAGAATATTAGAAGATTGGAATTTAGTTCATTTCAATTCAATATTAGTGTTTTCTACATCAAGATTTACAGAATATTTTGTACTGACACGTGTATGAAGAAATTAATAATTATACATAAATACAGGACAATACATAATTCTTATGTAAATATTTAAATAGCTGACAAGGTTTTAAAAAAATCCTTAAAGATTTAAAATAGAAATACATGCTAAAGAATAACAAGATGATTAAAACTAATCTCAAAATATGTAACTAAGAAAACCATCATTTATGAGGATGCTTAAGTCTCGCATAAGCAAAAAAAAAAAAAAAAGGGGGGGGGGAATCATTAACATGGAGAAAGGAAGAAGGGAGAAACAAGTGTCATCAATTTTAAGGCTCTGATTTTCCATTTTCAGAATTTTATGTCAATTAATTTAAATTTAAAAAATGAAGTATTAGCATTTTTGTTCTGTCTTATTAGAACCAATTATTAGTTAATGGCAATTGTACTTTGAGGTCAGAAAAACCAATCGATCATCACAATTCACTCTTTCTTCAGAAAATATTAACGACCATATATATTCCTTGCAGACTTTAATCATTTAATACTCTTACTTGTTTGTTTCAGATAAAGAAGGTGGGAATCTCATGGGACCATGTAGAGGAGGATATGCCATTCTTGGATACTGCTGAAACATCTGAATGAAATAAAAAAATTTTGATAAATTTAGCAACCCAGTCATATAAAAAGAAATCAATCTGACTAGGCCTGCAATTATAATTTACAGAAAGAATATATAGATCATCATTCACTCTCAATAACAAGCCATTTGCAAGACCATTGCCTCCAACAAGTCTTTACAAATAGGGGTAATAATTATGGCATATAATATGAAGAACTTCTGTATCCCATTAATAAAATTACATAAAAATGATTGTGTAGACATTAAAAGTCAAAAAAGATGACATTTGTACACACATGCACCCCAGAAAACTGCAAAGCCTTAACCGAGTGAGAATATTTGAAAGGCAAATAATGTGGGCCTTCATCCTAAAGCAGGAGTAGACTAATTGGAGGCGGATTTGTTGATGAAGAGAAATTCAGTTCAGATAAAAGTAAGGGATAGTCCATAACCCAAGGTAGTGAGGGAGGAGGGGGATAGAGAGCTATTTTGGATTTTCTATGGGTAGGGCACTGGTGGGTTCTCAGTTAAGTTACTGCATAGATGATAATATAAACCGAGACCCAAACAAGTTAAGGTGATCTCATTGTGGAAACATGGCTTTGAGAAACTAAGTTTAGGAGAAGACATAAGATAAATTATGAAGACAAATAGTAACACCAAGGGATTCATCCCATGATGTGAAAGTGAAGAAGTGTCTAGGAGTGCTTGGTCATTTACTATTTGCTTATATCCAGGTCAAATTATGCAAATATGAAATTGTACTACCTTAAGTACATGATTTGTATCCTGAAATACAAGATTAGATCTTCTAAAAAAAAATAATTGTGTGTTAGATGAGGAAATTACCTTACACTTGCAGAAAGACTGTTTTTATATGAGCATGTCTAAAGAAGAAATTTCTCCTATGCAGAGATGGGGAAAAGTTAATTAAGTTAGGTAGCAGCTGAAACTCAACTGGGTAAGCCTTGTGTTTGGGGAATACTCTGGATAATTTTCAGTTGCATCACACTTCTATACTGAAGTTAGTAAATACACTACTGGAGGCAATGTTCATGGGTAACACTAAATTAGGTCCTTCTTCTAATCATTTGGTCATAAAGATTAATTTCATGTGGTCTTAAATGCTTAAAATTTAGGAATTTGCCATAAAATTAACTGTAGAAACAATCTTTAATTTCTCAATATAAAGTAGTGGTTTAAAAGTATTCTTGTTTTTGTTAATTAGTGGAACACATTATTTGAATAAAACCATTGATGAAACTAAACTGGGAATTAAGCCACTTGTCTCTTTCCTTCTCTGTCCTGCCCTACTACCATACCCAAAATTCAAGGGTCATTGGAAGCACAATTTGAAAACTATTAGAAGTAGTTGGGTATAAATCATTTTTCAAGGCCAGGTCAACATATAAGATTTTTATCATACTCCCAAACTTCTTGTTAGCAAATTATTTACCAAGTAATTATATTTGATCATTTATTTCCCTCCACTGTTCTAGAATGATTTAAAAATAATACAAAGAAGAAATAGAAAATATGGTGGATATTTAGAACTTGAATACTTAGGAATTGAACCACAAACTAAATAAACTTAAGATCTAGGTTTTCTTCCCTCTGAAAGTAATGAGTTTTCTGAAAAATGTGAATTCATTTACCCAGCCACATGTATCTTGCCATATTACTCATAGTAGGCTGAAAGCAAACAAAAGAAAGGAGCACTAAATCTAATTAGTAGTTTATAGGAAATACAGGCTCAGAAGTACATATTAAATGAAACTGCAAAGACAGAATCAGTTAAATCCTGATTCTGAGAAACTCCACAGGATAACACAGAAATTGTAACAAATAAGTTCCAAAGAAAACAAGAGATGGAGGTGCCCATAGACAACAAGATTCTTAAGAGAACTATGAACCAATCTCAAGAAACAAATGTCTGGATCCTAATTATGAGATAATCAGAAAAATTGGAATATTGACATGATATCTGGGAACATTAAGAAATTAGTTTTCTTTCTAGGCGTGATAATGGCATTATAGATTTCCCCCCAAGTCTTTATTTATGGATGAAATAATATATCTAGGATTTGCTTTGGTAATCTGAAGTGATGGGAAAAGAGGCGGATTTTCAGCACTATTATCTTTATCTTAGCAGATGTTTAAAATTTCCCATAATAAAACTTAAAAAAATTAAACTACCCTAATAAAAACTTTAGAACTAAAGCAGATAGTCTTAAACTTTTTGTACCTTGAACCACCTCTTTGGCCGTCTGGTGAATCCTAAGGACCTTCTTTCAGAAAAATGTTTTAAATTCACAATATAGAACACATAGTATTACAAAGAAGAATAATGATACTACAATTGTATCACAATATTTTAAAAATAAATTTGTGAAATGGTAATGTATGTGCTTATTAGGTCACTAAATAACAGGTGGGTCTTACCGTGGGTCTAATAACTATTTTGAAGTAATGTTGAATAAAATGTGATATGAAATTATCTATGATCCCTGTTAATGATAAAGACAGAGGTACTGCTGATACTCCTGTGATTTGTTTCCTGTAGTCATCATTTTAAAAATGCTAATTTTTAGTTAAATGTTAATGAAAATAAAGACCTAAACTTTTCCCCATCCCAATTCTCTCCTTGGACCCCAGATCAAATGATTGCTTATTTAACAATACTTACATAAGGAGGCATCATAGCTCTGTACTGGGAACCAAGGGCAGGCTGCTGTCCATTCAGTTTAGCCTGTGGAGGACCACAAGCTATCCTCTTTTCCACCACTTTGAGGATATCACTTTGCTCTGATGTTCCAGCTGTGCTATCATCCTGGCCGGGAAGCTTTTCATCTTGATCAGATGAAGAAGGTGAGCCAGCAGACTTACCTCCATCTCTCCAGCAAGCAACATCTGGTATGGAGAGAAAAAAGGAATAAGAAAAAAATCTGAAAATGGAACAGAGTGAAACCAAACTAGGCACATTTCAAGAAAATGTAAACAGGTAAACACAGTGAAGGAGTGGGGAAAGTTTAATCTAGGCCCTACTAATGCTTTCAAGGTGTTTAGGTGAGTAGTGGCTTCCCAAGCAGAGGGATGCATCTCAGCAGGTGCCACCACAAGCAAATAATCAGGTCAGGGAAGAAAATAATAGAACCTCTCTATGAAGCTTAATCAATATTTGATACAGAGATTAGAATCAGTGTTCTCATTTGGTCCATATATCAGATGGTTCTATTTCAGGGTAAGATACCTGAAGTCTCCTGAGGAAAGAAAGTTGGCAGTTCTACAACCAGGAAGGATTGATAGTGATGCTCTAACTCATTTGCTTTCAGTCTACTATTCCTAGTTATATGTGCCCAGGTGAACAGATTTAGCGACATTATCTGGTTCAACTACATTTAACCAAATAAAACAGCTATTTTTTTATTTTTTAAACAAGAAAACCCCATGTGATAGCCAGCCTCCAAGATGGTCCAAATAGTCTCTACCTCCTGGTATTCACACCCTATGTAGTCCCCTCTCACAGTGTACCAGGGTTGGTAACTGTGTAACCTGTCGAATATGGCAAAAACAATAGCATATCCCTTCGAGATTAGGTTATAAAAGACTGTGGGCTTTCATCTTGGTTGGGGGATTTCTGTCTCTCATCAGTTATTCTGGGGAATCCATGTCATGAGCAGCCATACTGAGAAGCTGACATATTGAAGAGCCAACAACTAAAGAGTGAGCTTGGAAGTACAGCCCCAGTCAAGTCAGCCTCAGATGCCGGCTTCATTGAAGCCTTGTGAGAGAGTCCCTTAGCTAGAACCTCCAGGAATCCAGGTATTCTTGGATTCCTGATCCTCAGATACTGTGGGAGATCACAAGTCCAGTTCAGTTTGTTGTTTTATGTTTCCAAATTTGTCATGCAGTGATAGACAATAAACTAGTAAAAATTCAACTGAACCAGAAAACAGGAGAGTTGCCACATCTATTCCCAGTATGAATTCATCAACCACATTATGATAATTAAAAAATAAAGATGATAGGCCGGCCTGTGGCTCACTCGGTAGAGTGCGGTGCTGATAACACCAAGGCCACGGGTTCGGATCCTATATAGGGATGGCCGGTTTGCTCACTGGCTGAGCGTGGTGCTGACAACACCAAGCCAGGGGTTGAGATCCCCTTACCGGTCATCTTTAAAAAAAATAAAAAAAAAATAAAGATGATTTATTTAGATCTGATAATGAGCGAAAAGAAAAGTGGAATGTATCAGGTTATTAGAATATGGATTTATAAACATTGCTGTCACAGAGGAACGTCCCCTTGTATATAGGATCCTTTGGTAATGACATTGTGATGCTATCATAATTAATAAGACATTAAAAAAATCTCTCAAACATTTTATATTTCTATTTTTAGTTTTTGCTTTATAATGTAGACATACACAAAGTGTCCCTTACTAGCCAAAATAATGTTTCCTACTTTGAGTTCAGAAAGCAAGGGATCACTGAATATTAATTGAGTAGTAAATAAATGCAATTTATACGTATACTTTATAAATAAATAGTTGTATACTGGGGAAGCATGCTCAAAAACTTTTACTATTGTTAAAAAGATCAAATATGAATGTACACATATGAAGTCACCTGGCGTCTTGTTAAAATCCAGATTTTGATTTAGTAGGTTGGATGTGAGGCCCAAGATTACACCTTTCTAACAATTTCTCAAGTTATAGTAATAGTGTTGAGTAGCAGGCAACTCTAGAATCTTCCTTCTCAAACTAGGCCATTCATATATACGACAGCAAGCAGGAGGTTGTCTTACAAGATAAAACACAAATATAATCTCATTCTGCATTTTTATTAAATAGAAAGTATCTTACTTGGTGGGCGTAAACTGGGTCCAGGTCCATAGCTGTCATCATTTGCTTCCTTTTCTTTTTTTTCCTGATCCCCAGCTGCCTGCAGGCTGGGAAATTCCTGCTGAAATTGACTGTTTACCTGGATTCCTATAGATTTTTTGAAAAGACATTAAAGGTAACTTTTATACTGAAGACAATTCAAACAACCCTCTCAGGATAGTTTTCTGCCTCTTTCTGATAAACTATTCCACATTTCACAATGACAGTTCATTTACATAAAACTCATAAAAATTATCTAGAATCCTTTGAAAAGTTAATGAACAGCCATGAGGAGATAAAAGTCTAAGAAAGGAATTGGCAGATGTCATTCCAGGGGATTTATTTTTAAGATGATCAGGCAAGTAGAGTTTCACTTGCTTTTCTTTTATTATGACTTCTTACATTTTCAAAACAAATTAAATTCCTTTGCTAAAAACACTAAGAATTAGTTCAAATCATATTACTGAAAAAGAATTTTATGAATATACACTGCAAGTATCAAGGTGGAAGCTAAAATGCCTTCATTTAATTTGTTGCTTTCATTTAATCTGATTTAATTTACCACTGAGATATTGATTGCACCTCACCATTCACCTATTCACCATCTACCTACCTACCTGCTTATTTTTATACCTCTTTAAATTAATAGAGCCACTTTTATTAGCTTGAGGGCCTAGATTGATTCTACCATAGAATGTTCTATAGACCGTTGCTGTTTTGCAACTGAAAAAATTAAATTCTATTGGAGAGTCCATCATTCCTTGGGGTAAGGGGAGTGTTACAGCTACGGTTTATGGCTACTCTCTATCTCTTCTCCACCAAGGAAATCATGACAGCATGTTTGAAACAGGAGTGGTTGGGGGCAGAGATGGAGATGTATATGGTCTCAATCTATGCAATGTCGGGTACTTTTATGTCTCAAAAAACTGAAGGCACAGGGGCAAACAATGTTGGGCAGAGGGTATCTTAAAGACTCTCTTTTAAACCATTATCACTGGCTCACACATGGGTCTTGACACTGAGATTTAACTAGCCCAAGAGATTTTACAAAGACTCTTGTTTAGGGCCTGAGTACATCCCTTGACGATGCTTTCCATCTGTACTAAAACAGTCGACCCCTTATCTCCTACATGGCTGCTCAGTAACTATCAAGCCTAACCAGTTTCCCCAGCTAATGTCCACTTACCATCTCCTTGCCCACCTTGCTTGTTACTGGCCCATGATTTGGGAGCTGGTGCTACTTCGGGGGGGGTTGCAACCCCAGGTTTTGGCTGTGCTGGTGGCACTTCTGGTGTTCTTAAAAAAAAATATGAACCCATTATTTCACATATTGTATGTTTAAATAAAGTAAAATCAATATTATATTTAAGGTAAATCTGTGTACAAATTATTCTGGCTACGTATTTACTTACAGATGCATCACCCACAAATGTTTTCCCTCTGTAACATTCTGTTACATAAATTACGGCTATTTTTGTCCCCTTTCATCTCTGCCTTTGAGTAACCCAGCAAGATGACAACTTTGCTGGTTTTCCGTTTTGTTAAAAAGCAAAACAAAAAAACACTTATTATTGAACGTAGCTACCAGAAATCTATTTTGAAGAAGTGAACATTTATAATTATAAATAACATTATATGCATACATACAGTCTGTACTGGTGGAATTAGCTGGGAGCTAGGCTAAGCAACCTCTGCATTTGGCAGTCAACAGGTTCACCACTGTACTTATTACTGTTATTCAAAGAGGTAACAGCAACCTGCCTGATCCATTCCTATAAGTAAAAGGTGTTTTAAAAGGGTCTATAATTTTATTCAATCCTTGTAATGAGGTAATACTTAAAAATGAAAAGGTAGTTAAGAGACTTAAGAAATGAAATACATTTTGGATATAATCAGACCTGGAACTGTCTTGTTACTACAAAATAATTCTATTACATACAACTAACAAGGGGACAAGGAGAGGGCTAGCCAGTTAATTCAGCTGGTTAGAGAAGAGCCTTATAACCTCAAGGTCACGGGTTCAGACCCCGTACCAGCCAGCAGTCAAAAAAATAAAAAAAGGTAGAGAAACAAAAAAAAAACAATAAAAAGAAACAACTAACAAGCAAAGAACAGTAAGTCCTTCACAAGCTTCTACACAAGTAGCCAGATTTACTATATAAATCTCCTCAGGCAGGACAGAAATTTGATAACAAATATAGGTTAAGAAAGTCTTGATTAGCATTATTCAGCTTGGTCATTCAATTAACAAAGAGCCTGGCACAATCCTTGACACACAGGCTAAATATTTGTTGAATGAATGATGATTAAAATGAACACTATTAATACTATCCCAGCTCTCTTGCTAACTGTCCACTCAACAAATATTACTTGAGCACCTACAGTGCACCAGGCACAGTTTCAATGCTGGAGATGTACATTAAACCAAGCAGATAGAAATCCTTAGCATCATGGAATTTAGGTAACAGAACCAACTCTTAATCATATTAGAAAAAGAATTCTCCAACATTCTCCGAAATGTCAGAGAATGTCGACTTCTCTGACATTTCAGTGATGGCAGTAGGACAGGAGGGAGCCTTATACAGCCTATGACATAAGCAAAGTTGTGATTAGCAATTCTGTCTCCTGTTCTACCTTGACAAATAGAAATACTGTCACTAAATCCACTATAGGGGAAATTAATCAAAGGTTACTACATAATCAAAGACTTTAGAGGGCATGAAATATGCAATATGCACAGTACAACACTCAGCACATATCAGGTATTCAAACGTAAGTTCTCTACAAAGAAAGAAGAAAGGTTTCAGCCTTTAATAGACTTTGACTCACTTTTCTTCTTCATGCTGCTCTTGTTTTGATGCCCATCCTGTGCCATCTTTAGGTACAATGTTCACATTAGGATCATTGCCTTTGTTTTCTGCTTTGAGACTTGGGAGGTTAGCAGGTGGAGGCATGCGCCGTGAAATACCAACTTTTCCAAGACTCTGTAATCCATGTCGAGCTGCAACTAAAGATCAATAACATCAACTTTCTTAGAACATCTATTTTATTACCCATTTTATTCTTCAAATGATATAGAAAAACAGTAGGAATTAATGGAATCTTTGAACAATTATTCCTAATAATTTAAGAATTTTCAAATTAAGGTATACACCTCCAACACAATACAATGTAGAAATATTAAGCAACCAGGCCACTGAACAGAAGTTTTAAAAATTCTAACAATGCAACTCAACACACTATGAAAAAGAAAAAGAAAAAAGAAAAATAAAACAATGATAATGCTGGTTTTGAAATTTTTTCAGGGAATCTACTTCAAACTCAAAACTGAGGATGTTGGGAAATAAATATGTTGACTTTATGTTCATAAGGAATAAGACAAATGTACCATACATGGCCCAGTTTTCAGTTTTCACTGTATACACTGAGCTCAAGGTATCTAAGTTAAAATACAAAAACAGAAACCAAAAACCACAGAACTTTCCCTATATGCCTATCAATCTTATTGATTTGAGTTTCCCCTTTGGAACCATACAGTTCTATTTCTGCTGAAAACAGACTATAAAAATATTTTTAAAATGCTATAGGAAAGTATAAATTTTCAAATATTTAATTCTTATTGAAAAGTGTATGCATACATAAAAAAGCTAATGTAAATGAGGCTGCATTAACTTGGGTTTGCTGTAGCTTCTAACAGCAGCAGTTCCAGTGTACCATTTATAGTTACAAAACAAAACCATGAAAAACATAAATGCCACTTGATTTGACTCACCTGTGGTTTTCTGAGTTTCTAAGGATTTACCCTTGTAAGTATTAAATAAACTGAGTGTTGCATACTTTTTCCCATCCTTTGCTTTTGTGCTCTGGCCTGACTTCTCCGACATTTCGGTGGAAACTCATCGAGTCCAAAACCTCCTGCCACACCCCTTAAAACCAGCCTTTAAGATGCACATAAGAAAGAAAAATAAGCAGAAAATTTTATGATTTATTAGCTGACTCAAAACCCAGTAAATTCAGATGTTCAGAGACATTCTAAAAAATAAAAACACTGAGAAATGAATAAACCAATCATCAATAACTCTTATCAATGATAATTTTATAGACCTCTTTAATATTGTCAAATTCCAATAATCAATACGTGACAAAATTAGTCATCATAAACTAGTATGCATTTGGCAAACATATTATTTATGGTTTATAACTGCTTAACTATATCACAGAGAATAGGGTTATAATCCATACTGAGATGAATAGATCAAATATGGTAAATCTAAGGGCCAGCCCATGGCTCACTTGGGAGGGTGTGGTGCTGATAACACCAAGGCCACGGGTTCGGATCCTATATAGAGATGGCTGGTTAGTTCACTGGCTGAGCGTGGTGCTGACAACACCAAGCCAAGGGTTAAAATCCCTTTACCGGTCATCTTAAAAAAAAAAAAAAAAGGTGAATCTATTCAATTTAATAGGCTTGAAATGATCAGCATGATTGGCTAACACACATGGAATCCAAATATGACAGGTCATCATTCCCCTATAAATTGCATAGCTGTGTTTTTAGGCAGTATGAACCCAACAAAGCTTTATTAACTTAACAATTTAAAACAAAGAACATTCTATTTTTTCTGCATTCTGTAAAGGGCAGAACATTTCCTCATTAACACAAGGCACAAAAAAATAATCTATTTCATGTCTATGGACTAAGTGTTCAAGAAATGGTGTGCATTTTGTCAGAACATATAGAAAGTCCTTTATAAGTGAGAAATTATTAGAAACAAATAGTGTTTTAATGAACATTCATATATAAAACACAGAATCTCCATCTTTGGAGCTAATGTACCCTAATTCTGAAGATGTGCCCTGACCTAAAGCTACGCTATTACTAAATAGGAGAAAAAGACAGAAATTATATCTCATACTATTTCCCTTTAATTTAATAAAGTTGTGTAAACATATCAATCTAAGGGTTTTTTTGTTTTTAATGTGGGTTTTGGGGAGAGTAGGGCAGAAGGTGGCCAATTCTACCATAAAAACCATCAATAGCTGAAGATGGTGGAATAGACGGTCCCCAGAGTCACTCTCTCCCATAAATCAACCAATTTACAACTATAAGAATGTAACATCAGCCAAGCTGGGGCTGCTGGAGCTCAAGGGAAGAGAAGGAGAGACCATTGGAGTTCACGAAAGCAGAAGAAAGCACGATGAGAGAAAGAAAAAACTGCTCTGAGCATTCCGGGCTGCGGCCACTTTAAGGCTCCAGCTGCTGAGCGCATGGAGCAGGAGCTGGCAGAAGCCGCAGCTGTGCCCTTCAGATGGCGTTACTTGAAGGCGGCAGGGGAGAAGAGGGCCTTTGTGGCCCCCAGGACAGCAAGACCACTAATTGGGTTCTTGTGGACCCACACAGGAGCAAGGAGCCAGAACAGCTGAAAAAGGGGAGCCACTCAGAGGCTGGCGAGTCACCGCAAGGGAACAGCGCAGAGCCCGCCCCATGGGAAGTGTTTGGAGCACATGTGGTGGGGAGACAGGCCCACTGGGAGAAAAGTGAGACACAGCAAGGACAGCCGACCTGCCCCCCAATAAGCACAGGACCACTCACAGGAGACTGAATTGCATGGGGTGCAGTTTGATGAAAAAACTCAGGCCCAGATCAGAGTTTCTACACAACCCAGGTGCACTGGATCTCTGGAGAACCAGAAGTACCTATAAGGTCAACCATTAAACCCTAAGCTGAACAAAAAACCTTCCCTTAGGGAAACAGCAGCAAAGCAGCAATCTGCCTTAACCACACAGCTCAAGTACTGGCTCCCAAAGGAAGTTCCCCCATGTTAGGAGTAAGCAAAGGACAAAAAATTAATTCCAGCCGAGGTACACCACCAGTGCCTTGGGGCCCACCAGGGGACATGAGGCAGGGAGCCAGGGACTGGACCCCCACCCACAAGTACTCACACCGCCAGCACCTTGGGGTCTGCCCAAACAAACGAGGTTTGGAGCCAGTGCTTGGGGCCCACCTGGGGGCCTGGGAAAAGCAGCCAGGGAACAGACCCCCCCCCCACCTGCCCACAACCAGACACACCGTGCCA
>NW_007729864.1:106076-115637 GCF_000696425.1 Galeopterus variegatus
TAAAAAAAAAATAAAGATGATTTATTTAGATCTGATAATGAGCGAAAAGAAAAGTGGAATGTATCAGGTTATTAGAATATGGATTTATAAACATTGCTGTCACAGAGGAACGTCCCCTTGTATATAGGATCCTTTGGTAATGACATTGTGATGCTATCATAATTAATAAGACATTAAAAAAATCTCTCAAACATTTTATATTTCTATTTTTAGTTTTTGCTTTATAATGTAGACATACACAAAGTGTCCCTTACTAGCCAAAATAATGTTTCCTACTTTGAGTTCAGAAAGCAAGGGATCACTGAATATTAATTGAGTAGTAAATAAATGCAATTTATACGTATACTTTATAAATAAATAGTTGTATACTGGGGAAGCATGCTCAAAAACTTTTACTATTGTTAAAAAGATCAAATATGAATGTACACATATGAAGTCACCTGGCGTCTTGTTAAAATCCAGATTTTGATTTAGTAGGTTGGATGTGAGGCCCAAGATTACACCTTTCTAACAATTTCTCAAGTTATAGTAATAGTATTGAGTAGCAGGCAACTCTAGAATCTTCCTTCTCAAACTAGGCCATTCATATATACAACAGCAAGCAGGAGGTTGTCTTACAAGATAAAACACAAATATAATCTCATTCTGTATTTTTATTAAATAGAAAGTATCTTACTTGGTGGGCGTAAACTGGGTCCAGGTCCATAGCTGTCATCATTTGCTTCCTTTTCTTTTTTTTCCTGATCCCCAGCTGCCTGCAGGCTGGGAAATTCCTGCTGAAATTGACTGTTTACCTGGATTCCTATAGATTTTTTGAAAAGACATTAAAGGTAACTTTTATACTGAAGACAATTCAAACAACCCTCTCAGGATAGTTTTCTGCCTCTTTCTGATAAACTATTCCACATTTCACAATGACAGTTCATTTACATAAAACTCATAAAAATTATCTAGAATCCTTTGAAAAGTTAATGAACAGCCATGAGGAGATAAAAAGCTTGAGGGCCTAGATTGATTCTACCATAGAATGTTCTATAGACCGTTGCTGTTTTGCAACTGAAAAAATTAAATTCTATTGGAGAGTCCATCATTCCTTGGGGTAAGGGGAGTGTTACAGCTACGGTTTATGGCTACTCTCTATCTCTTCTCCACCAAGGAAATCATGACAGCATGTTTGAAACAGGAGTGGTTGGGGGCAGAGATGGAGATGTATATGGTCTCAATCTATGCAATGTCGGGTACTTTTATGTCTCAAAAAACTGAAGGCACAGGGGCAAACAATGTTGGGCAGAGGGTATCTTAAAGACTCTCTTTTAAACCATTATCACTGGCTCACACATGGGTCTTGACACTGAGATTTAACTAGCCCAAGAGATTTTACAAAGACTCTTGTTTAGGGCCTGAGTACATCCCTTGACGATGCTTTCCATCTGTACTAAAACAGTCGACCCCTTATCTCCTACATGGCTGCTCAGTAACTATCAAGCCTAACCAGTTTCCCCAGCTAATGTCCACTTACCATCTCCTTGCCCACCTTGCTTGTTACTGGCCCATGATTTGGGAGCTGGTGCTACTTCGGGGGGGGTTGCAACCCCAGGTTTTGGCTGTGCTGGTGGCACTTCTGGTGTTCTTAAAAAAAAATATGAACCCATTATTTCACATATTGTATGTTTAAATAAAGTAAAATCAATATTATATTTAAGGTAAATCTGTGTACAAATTATTCTGGCTACGTATTTACTTACAGATGCATCACCCACAAATGTTTTCCCTCTGTAACATTCTGTTACATAAATTACGGCTATTTTTGTCCCCTTTCATCTCTGCCTTTGAGTAACCCAGCAAGATGACAACTTTGCTGGTTTTCCGTTTTGTTAAAAAGCAAAACAAAAAAACACTTATTATTGAACGTAGCTACCAGAAATCTATTTTGAAGAAGTGAACATTTATAATTATAAATAACATTATATGCATACATACAGTCTGTACTGGTGGAATTAGCTGGGAGCTAGGCTAAGCAACCTCTGCATTTGGCAGTCAACAGGTTCACCACTGTACTTATTACTGTTATTCAAAGAGGTAACAGCAACCTGCCTGATCCATTCCTATAAGTAAAAGGTGTTTTAAAAGGGTCTATAATTTTATTCAATCCTTGTAATGAGGTAATACTTAAAAATGAAAAGGTAGTTAAGAGACTTAAGAAATGAAATACATTTTGGATATAATCAGACCTGGAACTGTCTTGTTACTACAAAATAATTCTATTACATACAACTAACAAGGGGACAAGGAGAGGGCTAGCCAGTTAATTCAGCTGGTTAGAGAAGAGCCTTATAACCTCAAGGTCACGGGTTCAGACCCCGTACCAGCCAGCTGTCAAAAAAAAAAAAAAGGTAGAGAAACAAAAAAAACAATAAAAAGAAACAACTAACAAGCAAAGAACAGTAAGTCCTTCACAAGCTTCTAGTCAAAAAAATAAAAAAAGGTAGAGAAACAAAAAAAAAACAATAAAAAGAAACAACTAACAAGCAAAGAACAGTAAGTCCTTCACAAGCTTCTACACAAGTAGCCAGATTTACTATATAAATCTCCTCAGGCAGGACAGAAATTTGATAACAAATATAGGTTAAGAAAGTCTTGATTAGCATTATTCAGCTTGGTCATTCAATTAACAAAGAGCCTGGCACAATCCTTGACACACAGGCTAAATATTTGTTGAATGAATGATGATTAAAATGAACACTATTAATACTATCCCAGCTCTCTTGCTAACTGTCCACTCAACAAATATTACTTGAGCACCTACAGTGCACCAGGCACAGTTTCAATGCTGGAGATGTACATTAAACCAAGCAGATAGAAATCCTTAGCATCATGGAATTTAGGTAACAGAACCAACTCTTAATCATATTAGAAAAAGAATTCTCCAACATTCTCCGAAATGTCAGAGAATGTCGACTTCTCTGACATTTCAGTGATGGCAGTAGGACAGGAGGGAGCCTTATACAGCCTATGACATAAGCAAAGTTGTGATTAGCAATTCTGTCTCCTGTTCTACCTTGACAAATAGAAATACTGTCACTAAATCCACTATAGGGGAAATTAATCAAAGGTTACTACATAATCAAAGACTTTAGAGGGCATGAAATATGCAATATGCACAGTACAACACTCAGCACATATCAGGTATTCAAACGTAAGTTCTCTACAAAGAAAGAAGAAAGGTTTCAGCCTTTAATAGACTTTGACTCACTTTTCTTCTTCATGCTGCTCTTGTTTTGATGCCCATCCTGTGCCATCTTTAGGTACAATGTTCACATTAGGATCATTGCCTTTGTTTTCTGCTTTGAGACTTGGGAGGTTAGCAGGTGGAGGCATGCGCCGTGAAATACCAACTTTTCCAAGACTCTGTAATCCATGTCGAGCTGCAACTAAAGATCAATAACATCAACTTTCTTAGAACATCTATTTTATTACCCATTTTATTCTTCAAATGATATAGAAAAACAGTAGGAATTAATGGAATCTTTGAACAATTATTCCTAATAATTTAAGAATTTTCAAATTAAGGTATACACCTCCAACACAATACAATGTAGAAATATTAAGCAACCAGGCCACTGAACAGAAGTTTTAAAAATTCTAACAATGCAACTCAACACACTATGAAAAAGAAAAAGAAAAAAGAAAAATAAAACAATGATAATGCTGGTTTTGAAATTTTTTCAGGGAATCTACTTCAAACTCAAAACTGAGGATGTTGGGAAATAAATATGTTGACTTTATGTTCATAAGGAATAAGACAAATGTACCATACATGGCCCAGTTTTCAGTTTTCACTGTATACACTGAGCTCAAGGTATCTAAGTTAAAATACAAAAACAGAAACCAAAAACCACAGAACTTTCCCTATATGCCTATCAATCTTATTGATTTGAGTTTCCCCTTTGGAACCATACAGTTCTATTTCTGCTGAAAACAGACTATAAAAATATTTTTAAAATGCTATAGGAAAGTATAAATTTTCAAATATTTAATTCTTATTGAAAAGTGTATGCATACATAAAAAAGCTAATGTAAATGAGGCTGCATTAACTTGGGTTTGCTGTAGCTTCTAACAGCAGCAGTTCCAGTGTACCATTTATAGTTACAAAACAAAACCATGAAAAACATAAATGCCACTTGATTTGACTCACCTGTGGTTTTCTGAGTTTCTAAGGATTTACCCTTGTAAGTATTAAATAAACTGAGTGTTGCATACTTTTTCCCATCCTTTGCTTTTGTGCTCTGGCCTGACTTCTCCGACATTTCGGTGGAAACTCATCGAGTCCAAAACCTCCTGCCACACCCCTTAAAACCAGCCTTTAAGATGCACATAAGAAAGAAAAATAAGCAGAAAATTTTATGATTTATTAGCTGACTCAAAACCCAGTAAATTCAGATGTTCAGAGACATTCTAAAAAATAAAAACACTGAGAAATGAATAAACCAATCATCAATAACTCTTATCAATGATAATTTTATAGACCTCTTTAATATTGTCAAATTCCAATAATCAATACGTGACAAAATTAGTCATCATAAACTAGTATGCATTTGGCAAACATATTATTTATGGTTTATAACTGCTTAACTATATCACAGAGAATAGGGTTATAATCCATACTGAGATGAATAGATCAAATATGGTAAATCTAAGGGCCAGCCCATGGCTCACTTGGGAGGGTGTGGTGCTGATAACACCAAGGCCACGGGTTCGGATCCTATATAGAGATGGCTGGTTAGTTCACTGGCTGAGCGTGGTGCTGACAACACCAAGCCAAGGGTTAAAATCCCTTTACCGGTCATCTTAAAAAAAAAAAAAAAAGGTGAATCTATTCAATTTAATAGGCTTGAAATGATCAGCATGATTGGCTAACACACATGGAATCCAAATATGACAGGTCATCATTCCCCTATAAATTGCATAGCTGTGTTTTTAGGCAGTATGAACCCAACAAAGCTTTATTAACTTAACAATTTAAAACAAAGAACATTCTATTTTTTCTGCATTCTGTAAAGGGCAGAACATTTCCTCATTAACACAAGGCACAAAAAAATAATCTATTTCATGTCTATGGACTAAGTGTTCAAGAAATGGTGTGCATTTTGTCAGAACATATAGAAAGTCCTTTATAAGTGAGAAATTATTAGAAACAAATAGTGTTTTAATGAACATTCATATATAAAACACAGAATCTCCATCTTTGGAGCTAATGTACCCTAATTCTGAAGATGTGCCCTGACCTAAAGCTACGCTATTACTAAATAGGAGAAAAAGACAGAAATTATATCTCATACTATTTCCCTTTAATTTAATAAAGTTGTGTAAACATATCAATCTAAGGGTTTTTTTGTTTTTAATGTGGGTTTTGGGGAGAGTAGGGCAGAAGGTGGCCAATTCTACCATAAAAACCATCAATAGCTGAAGATGGTGGAATAGACGGTCCCCAGAGTCACTCTCTCCCATAAATCAACCAATTTACAACTATAAGAATGTAACATCAGCCAAGCTGGGGCTGCTGGAGCTCAAGGGAAGAGAAGGAGAGACCATTGGAGTTCACGAAAGCAGAAGAAAGCACGATGAGAGAAAGAAAAAACTGCTCTGAGCATTCCGGGCTGCGGCCACTTTAAGGCTCCAGCTGCTGAGCGCATGGAGCAGGAGCTGGCAGAAGCCGCAGCTGTGCCCTTCAGATGGCGTTACTTGAAGGCGGCAGGGGAGAAGAGGGCCTTTGTGGCCCCCAGGACAGCAAGACCACTAATTGGGTTCTTGTGGACCCACACAGGAGCAAGGAGCCAGAACAGCTGAAAAAGGGGAGCCACTCAGAGGCTGGCGAGTCACCGCAAGGGAACAGCGCAGAGCCCGCCCCATGGGAAGTGTTTGGAGCACATGTGGTGGGGAGACAGGCCCACTGGGAGAAAAGTGAGACACAGCAAGGACAGCCGACCTGCCCCCCAATAAGCACAGGACCACTCACAGGAGACTGAATTGCATGGGGTGCAGTTTGATGAAAAAACTCAGGCCCAGATCAGAGTTTCTACACAACCCAGGTGCACTGGATCTCTGGAGAACCAGAAGTACCTATAAGGTCAACCATTAAACCCTAAGCTGAACAAAAAACCTTCCCTTAGGGAAACAGCAGCAAAGCAGCAATCTACCTTAACCACACAGCTCAAGTACTGGCTCCCAAAGGAAGTTCCCCCATGTTAGGAGTAAGCAAAGGACAAAAAATTAATTCCAGCCGAGGTACACCACCAGTGCCTTGGGGCCCACCAGGGGACATGAGGCAGGGAGCCAGGGACTGGACCCCCACCCACAAGTACTCACACCGCCAGCACCTTGGGGTCTGCCCAAACAAACGAGGTTTGGAGCCAGTGCTTGGGGCCCACCTGGGGGCCTGGGAAAAGCAGCCAGGGAACAGACCCCCCCCCCACCTGCCCACAACCAGACACACCGTGCCAGGGACCTTAACCACACAGCTCAAGTACTGGCTCCCAAAGGAAGTTCCCCCATGTTAGGAGTAAGCAAAGGACAAAAAATTAGTTCCAGCCGAGGTACACCACCAGTGCCTTGGGGCCCACCAGGGGACATGAGGCAGGGAGCCAGGGACTGGACCCCCACCCACAAGTACTCACACCGCCAGCACCTTGGGGTCTGCCCAAACAAACGAGGTTTGGAGCCAGTGCTTGGGGCCCACCTGGGGGCCTGGGAAAAGCAGCCAGGGAACAGACCCCCCCCCCACCTGCCCACAACCAGACACACCGTGCCAGGGCCTTGGGGCCCACCTGGGGACCAAAATCATGAAGAAGTGGACTGGACCCCCTCTCCCACAACCACGCACACTGCGCCAGAGCCTCGGGGCCAACACGGTGACCCGAGGCATGGAGCTGAGGACTGGACACTCCCTCCAACCAGGCACGATGCCAGCACAAAGGGCAGGCCAAAAACATCACCTCCATGTGGGTAGCCCACCACAGCCACCACAATAACCATGGCTGCCGTAAAAGCAGCTAGATGCCACAACCACCATGCAGATGGTCTGCCAGAGTGCATTGACACAAAGAGTCACTAGCAGAGATAAAGAAAAGAAGAGGACGTCTCTCTCCACAAAGCCCATTTCAGAGTGACAGAAGAAGCATCTGCTCTATAATACTGGGGGAACTGATCATACCTCTCAGCAGTGGACAGATCATCTAGGCAACAAATCAACAGAGAAACCATTATTCTTTCTGCCGGAGAGAAGAAATCTAGGGTAATTAGAGGGGGGAGAGGGAGGGCACCTCTCAGCAGTGGACAGACCATCTAGGCAACAAATCAACAGAGTAACCATTATTCTTTCTGCCGGAGAGAAGAAATCTAGGGTAATTAGAGGGGGGAGAGGGAGGGAGAGTGAGATGGTGAGAGATTGGACAAGGGGCATAAAGAATAATTATGATTTGTAACAATACATATGCTACTAATATTGATTTGATTAACATATCTCAATGTTGAACCCCCAAAATTGATTATTTGTATAATCAATTTTGATTCAATAAAAATTTAAAACAAAACAAAAACCATCAATAGCTAAAAACATTAAGAACTGAGCATGGGAGCTAAAGATAGTATAGAATAGATATATCATACAAAAAGCATCAAAGTCAAGCCTGTTTAGGCTTAACCATTATAAAAACCATTTTATCTACTGCTTTTGCATTTGTGAACTGCAGAATCAGCACCACATGCAGAGATGTGATTTTATGCATATGAACTGCTATACTCAATGTTTATTTACATAGTACCATAAAACTTATCAAGCATTCACACATCTGTTACCTAATTTCAGTCTAATAACCTTATGATGTAGTTAGTATCTCGATTTTACAGATGAAGTGATATCCAGAGGTAAATTAGATTGGATTTGAAACCAAGGCTTCTGGTTCAATTCATCACACTGTGCAGTCTCCTCCCATATAACAATGTGGATATCCACTAAGCTCTCCAAGTATACAATAAACCACCTTTTCTTGAGATAAATTGGAAAAAGATTCACTTGCAACTAAAAGAACAACACTAATACATAGACAATTTGCTATTATACATAGAAGAATATATACAATTAATTACATCCCAAGAGTACTAATGGTGATGGTGTGAACAGAGATGCACTCCCAGAATCTAGCCTGTTGACATATCTTTACTAATAACATGGACAAAGACATAGGAAGAATATTCATCTATAGTGACAAAAAAGGAACAGTAAATAAAAAAGAGTCAACTTGCTCTCTTACCCTTATCTGGTAATTATTTAACACCTAAGCATCTTCAAATCTTGGACCTCTCAATATCACCACTACTCAAGCAACATTCCTTCTCTCCACTACAGGGAAAACAACATTATAAGAAAGCGAGTCCTTAAACTTCATAGGAGCAAATCTACAAGTCCACCTCCATCTACATTCATCCTTTTCTTCCTCCACTTATTGCTGCAGCAGTTCTCAGCATCATCTGGAAACCTGTTACAAATGCAAATTCTCAGGCCCCACCTGAGACCTACAACCACACTCTGAGGATGGGGCCCAGCACTCTGTGTTTTAGCAAGTCCTCAACTCTTACTGCACATTAAAGTCAACTGGAGCTTTAAAATACACAAATATGGGGAGGCGGGTGAAGGGCTAGACATCAGTTCTTACTTTTAAAAAAAAGTCCCTCAGGTGATTATAATTTGTTAAGTATGTAGAACTGGGAATCACCTCAATAAAGAAAGTGTTTTTCTTCCCATTCCATCTAAGGTCAATACTTCCTCTTGTGCTCTCCCATCCTGTCCTTACTCTTCCCTTCTGTCTAAACTCTTCTCTGTAGGGAATCTCATCAACTCCTATGGCTTCAACTACTAACTTATCTCAAATTTGTATCTGCAGCCCAGCAGTTTGTGTTCCTGAAGAATACATGCCACTGCCTATTTACATTTCTTCTTTGTTTTGAATAAAGTTTCAGCTTTAACCAGAACACAGGCATCTATTTCATATCAAGGTTTTAAGAAGCAAGGCTACCAAATATTCTGTCCAGCATAAGAGGAAAATGGTAGGTAGTTAAAAAGTTAAGCTGAGAGTCAATGTTTCTTCATTTGATTTCCAAATGTTGTTGTATCTCAACATTTGACAGAATTTAAATATGTTACAAGAACTCAATAAACTGAAGGAATTTAAATTAAGACTAAGAACAGAACAGACAATTGACTAGAGAAATGGTAAGCAAATGTATCAAAATGTTCGATTTCATAACTAAACAAAAATCAAAATAAAATAGCAGGTTCACCTTGTCCATATTCTTACACAAGGAAAACAATGTAACATACAACTGAACCACAGGGTTACAGAATACAATTTAATCCTAGCCATCATAAAACATTAGAGCTTGAAAAGAATCATAAAATGAACCTTAACTTCCCTACTTAAAAGCAAAACAGTTAATAACAATCCTTCTTTTTTTTTTTTTGTCTTTTTTCGTGTCCGGCAACGGATCGCAACCCTCAGTGTCGT